>NC_041405.2:14803502-15078502 GCF_900747795.2 Erpetoichthys calabaricus
AACAGGTTTGATTTTATCTTTAGTCGTAGGAGCAGATGCTGTCTGAATGAGATCTCACAACATGCAGAAGTATAATGGATATAAATGCAGGGATGATGCATAAGGAACACGGGTGTTTTGAACCTCGCAGACAGAGGATAAGCTTGTCTCTGTGATGTCTTATGTTTATGTGCCACGACGTTCAAGATTGTGGCTGAACTCATCGTATCTGCTAACCCTTTGTACAGCACTGTCTCTTTCAGGCAGTCAGAAAAAGGAGCGAGCACAACTGTGCCAGAAGGTCAGCATGCAGTTGCTACATTTAAAATGGTGTGGAGTCCTTCCCTGGCCGGGACGTCCTGATCATGGAAGGACCTTGGGGTGGACATGGATTTTTAAGAATCTTTCTCCCTCAGACTGGCAGAGGGCAGCCCCCTTGGTTTCTGGGAGGGCCACAAGCAGGGGAGTGCAACCCTATTAGAGACAGTGGCCACCACTATGGGGCTCAATGACATTTTCAGGGCCTTATTTGGCCACAATTCCACCATGACCAGAGAGGCTCATTGGGCACCTGGAGTCCTTCTGGGTGTCATATAAAAAGGGGACAGTTCCCCACCAATCATGGGTCCAGAATTGGGAGGAAGAGGACAAAGCCTGAGGAGGAGTGGAGGCGGATGGACTGGTGGCAGAGAAGGGAGTGTGTTGTGTCTTGGTGATTTGCACAGAAGTCTAAATAAACTGTGTGCTGGGTGTTAAACCTGTGTCCTGCATCTGTCTGTGTCGGGGGCTGGCTTCACAATGCCCAGCGTTGTGTAAACTGACGTGTTCACAGTCGGCAAGTCTGACGTACCCTTCGGCTAGAAGTCAGTTGAGATCGGCTTTACACGTGTCGCCTAATCCACACGTTGAACCAGAAACCTTGACAATCATTAGGATGAGGTATTGGGAAGAGCTTAATCAAGCCTGATGGATTGAATGGTCTCCTCTTGTTTGTCAAATGTCTTATGTTCTGAAGTTCTTATGTGCAAAATGTGAATTATTTGAGGCAGGCTGCATTGGGGTTTAAAGTGTGTCCTACATCGGCAGCACTGGCTGCAAGGACGGGGCAAAAGGCGAAATCGCAGGGTCCACTTACCCACACGTCCACACCAGGCCAAAATATATTTGAAAATCTGGAGTGTGACATGTTCAAAAAGAAATGTCGAGGGCCACTTATGGGGTAAATAAAGTCTGTGCTGTCTGTCTGTTCAAAAGACACCTGGCACTTTACTCTCTGTGCGTTAATTTCCTTGGCAGTTATCCATCACGCTCTCAGCTGGCCTAAGGACTCATGTGCTCCTCTCTGCCTGTGGTCTTTCCATAGTAAAATGTTGTAATTTAATCTGTCCTTCTTTGTGAGGACAGTTGTCCAAATTGGCTCTGCCTGCTTGAAGATTTTAGCAGTTCTGCAGTTGTGATTCTTCGGAGCGGTGCCATAGGGCAACCATATTTGTTTCCTCAAAGAATCATCCAAAGCACGGGTGTCGAACTTCGGTCCTGGTGGGCCGCAGTGGCTGCAGGTTTTCATTCTAATCATCTTCTTAATTAGTGACCAGTTTTTGCTGCTAATTAACTTCTTTTGTCTTTGTTTTAATTCAGTTGACTCAGGTCCCTTAGTTGTCCATTTTCCTTAATTAGCAGCCAAACAATAATGACACATCACACAATATCTGAAAATAAAGAAAGGTGAAGGTATCGGTAAGGCTAATCTCTCAGGTCACCAAAACTTTTTGATGGTGTTCTTAGAATAAAACAGAAAATCAATAGTTTGGGAAATGTCTGCTGTGGCACAATGAGAGCAGTGAAAGGCATGGAATTAAATAACGGTTTAATTAACAGCAAGAATAATCGGCTTCTCATTAACTCTTTCAGGGCTGATGTCGACTTCTGTCAAAAGGAAGAGTTGACGATGGTAATCAACAGTAAACTGTGACAAAACCAACCGTTATCTTTTAGTTGGACTCTTGTTGCTAGAAGGAAAGATAGCTTCATTGGTCTGACCAAGATTTCCTGGGCTCGTGTGAGTAGTAAGGCACAAACAATAGCAAAAATGGCACTGACATAAAGGCGAGAGATCAAAGCGAATGCGTAAAGCAAAGTACTGCGTGGACGAAGTTCTGCCTATTATCTCTGAACTGGACAATGACTTGCCGGACTCTGATTTTGATACAAGTGATCGAAAACGAATGTGAGGTTCCAGCTTCAGCTGACTGGTCCCCAGTTAATCGTGGTGGTGCTGAACAGGTTCATGTAGTTGACACGCCTACGGCAATGTTTGCCAGGAAGACTGCCACTTAACAATGGTAAGAGGTAGAAACCAGATTGCAATGCACTGCGGCCGTGACCCCTGCTGCTGCTGCTGCCCCGGCCACGCAAAGACAGCCTGGAAGCAAGCCTGCCACACATTCTTGGCAAACAGGCAACTGTAGCATGCAGCAACAGACGTTTAATGTTGATTTCTATATGAAACCATTGCTTTTCAGAAGCTATGTTTTTTTGGAAAAAATATTCAGCCCTCAAAGAGTTAAGAAAGTGATCAAAGTGAAATTGATTGAACTTTGAAGCCCCAATTAAGCTGGTTATCTGTTGTCTCATTTCTGTTTGGCTGTCATTTAATGAAGAAAGGAATCAATTCAGAGGACTGAATCCTTAAAAACAGGGAAGGGAAAAGGAGTTAATTAGCAGTGAAAACTGCTCACTGATTAGGAAAAAGTTTAGAATGAAAACCTGCAGCCACTGCAGCCCTCCAGGACTGGAGTTTGACACCCCTGGTCCACAGGAAGGTTCCAGAAAGAAATTTCATTTATTTAAGTTCCCTAACAGGCTCCATAAATAACCACAGACAGATGATATGAGATTTCTGAAATACCAACGGGTTCTTGATTCAGAGTCACTCAGGCTAAGTTCAGGTTTTCTTAGTCTGTCAGTAGCTTACAATACCTTATATTCAAGATGTGTTTTGTCTTCATATTAGGAACCTGTTCAAAGGCCAAAAAAAATGTCTTCACAACAGCCAACCAAGTGAACAACACTCTCCAGGGGGTAGGCGGGCGTCTCGATATCCAAGTCTGCCATAAAGAGAAGACTGCATGAAAGTAAATACAGAGGGTGCACTGCAAGGTGCAAGCCACTCATAAGCCTCAAGAATAGAAAGGCTAGATTGGACTTTGCTAAAGAACATCTAAAAAAGCCAGCACAGTTCTGGAAAAACATTCTTTGGACAGATGAAACCAAAATCAACCTCTACCAGAATGATGGCAGGAAAAAAGTATGGAGATGGCGTGGAACAGCTCATTATCCAAAGCATACCACATCATCTGTAAAACACGGTGGAGGCAGTGTGATGGCCTGGGCGTGCATGGCTGCCAGTGGCACTGGGACACTAGTGTTTATTGATGATGTGACACAGGACAGAAGCAGCCGAATGAATTCTGAGGTGTTCAGAGACATAGTGTCTGCTCAAATCCAGCTAAATGCAGTCAAATTGATTGATACAGATGGACAATGACCCAAAACATACAGCCAAAGCAACCCAGGAGTTTATTAAAGCAAAGAAGTGGACAATTCTTGAATGGCCAAGTCAGTCACCTGATCTTAACCCAACTGAGCAGGCATTTCACTTGTTGAAGACTAAACTTCAGACAGAAAGGCCCACAAACAAATAGCAACTGAAAGCCGCTGCAGTAAAGGCCTGGCAGAGCATTAAAAAGGAGGAAACCCAACATCTGGTGATGTCCATGAGTTCAAGACTTCAGGCTGTCATTGCCAGCAAAGGGTTTTCAACCAAGTATTAGAAATGAACATTTGATTTCCAGTTATTTAATTTGTCCAATTACTTTTGAGCCCCTGAAATGAAGGGATTGTGTTCAAAAAATGCTTTAGTTGCCTCACATTTTTATGCAATCGTTTTGTTCACCCACTGAATTAAAGCTGAAAGTCTGAACTTCAGCTGCATCTGAGTTGTTTCATTTCAAATTCATTGTGGTAATGTACAGAACGAAAATTAGAAAAACGTTGTCTCTGTCCAAATATTTATGGACCTAACTGTAGATAGATAGATAGATAGATAGATAGATAGATAGATAGATAGATAGATAGATAGATAGATAGATAGATAGATAGATAGATAGATAGATAGATAGATAGATAGATAGATACTTTATTAATCCCCAAGGGGAAATTCACATACTCCAGTAGCAGTATATTGATAAAAAACAATATTAATTAAAGAGTGATAAAAACACAGTGCAAGTTAAAAAATACAAGGTGGAGAGTGTGAGTCAGGTATAACAGACAATAACTTTGTATAATGTTAACGTTTACCCCAACCGGCTGGAATTGAAGAGTCACATAGTTTGGAGGAGGAATGATCTCCTCGGTCTGTCACTGAAGCTGCTCCTCTGTCTGGAGATGATGGTGGCGCAGTTGGCAGCACTGCTGCCTCACAGTAAGGAGACCAAGGTTCACGTCCTAGGTCATCCCTGCATGGAGTTTGCATGTTCTTTCCATGTCTGTCTGGGTTTCCTCCTGTGGTCCAAAGACATGCTAGTTAGGTGAACTGGAATTTCTAAATTGTCCCAAGTGTGTGCTTAGGGTGGCTGTGTGTGTGTGTTGGCCCTGCAATGCACTGGCACTCTGTCCAGGGTTTGCTCTCCAATACTAGGTGAGATAGGCTCCAGCACACATCCGTGAGCTAAATGAGTTTAAAAATGACTGTCTGTCGGGTGTGGGACATCAGACTTGAGTGGCGTGGTAAAGCGCCAGAGCCGAAAAGGCACCGGGGAAGGTTGGTCTCAAAAGCTAAAGCCCATCATTTCTATCGTTTTTGAGAGAGAGAGAGAAAGTTAAAATCCGCAGCTGAAACATTTATCCCTTTTGCCAAACGGTCCCACAAAACAATAAAAGTGTTTTAAAATAAGAGCAGCGTGCTGATCAAGGCACTTTGCCGTGGTTCCCCCCACAATGAATCTTAAGCAGTCAGTCGGGCTAAACGAGGTCGCACGTGTCCTCCAGCCAGACACAGCGAGGCCGGCGCTCCGAGCCTCAGGCTCTCCCGAAGTCTGCCTTTTTCGGCGGACTCTGTGTGTCCCTGTGCCAAGTCGTTTAAAATAGAAGGATTCTGGTCAGCGTGAGGTTTTAAAAAAAATTTATTTGAAAGGAAATTGTCTCTTTGGTATCATGAAAAAGGGACCATAATTACATAGCGGCACTTTTGCTGCTTGTAAACACTTGTGTATGAGTTACATTTTATTTAAAAAAAAAAAAAAGGCTTCCAGATGATTTTCTGATGCAATGTAAGATGACTGCGAAATGAGGTGCAGGTTATGATTCGACTGTGGAATCTGACGTTTGTGTCACAGACCCTCAGGGGGTTTTCAAAGGCGCTGCTCAAACGGTGTAACCACTTATGGGGGAGGTGGCTTGTACAGCAATAAGGACGCATCAGAAATTTTCAAAAGTTGAAAATCAGTTTATTAGCCCATTTAAATTAGCAGCTAATGATCTGTCGTGTGATGTGCATATAAAATGGCAAATAAAATGTTAATGTCATATTGTAAAAGCTGTGGAATGTAAATCGAGGGAGGCTCTTCTTAGACTAAACTCTTAAACATGCCGGTTCTTTAATGGCACTTTACGGTTCTTGTGCTTCTGCTTGGCAAAGCAGCAGTTCATTTTGGGAAGGGTTCTCTGCATATGAAGTTGGTTTGTTTGTACTTTGAAAACCTTCTGTTAAAACAAACTGAAATCTTTCGTGTATGGTACGCTACCAAGCAGGACCCTAATCTTCTATATATATAAAAGCCAAATACCACTGACTCACTCGTCATGAAATCTCTTGAACTATGACTTGAGATTTGGAATGTAGCTTACAATTGGGTGCTCGCTAAGAAACGGTTTTAAAAATTTCGTGGTCCAAGTGCGAAATTTGTTATAGTTTTTTAGACCCGTTTGTATGTCTGTCCGCTTTTCACATGAAAACTACTTAACAGATTTAGATCGGGTTTTTTTCTATCATTTGATTGAACATTCTGGTTGATTTTGTGACTCCTCTCATCACGGCAGGTATCATAATTTGCTTGCGCTACCGATTTATTTCCGCAAATCCGAGAGAGAGGCTTCAGGCCGAGGGGCCCTCCTCACTCAAATGCCAGCCTTCGGTTGAGTCGGTCTACCTCTCGTCACGTGTTGGAGCGTACGTAGCCTCCGCTTAGCAAGCGAACGAAAGAATTGTAGAATTTGCTTGAACATTCCATTGACTTTGCAACTTTCTCATTGCGCTAAGTATCATAGTTTGCTTGCAGAACCAATTTATTAACGCAAATCCGAGAGGGTCTCATCGGGCTGCGGGGCCCTCATCACTCATGCGTCTGCCTCGGGGCGTAACCTTAACTCTGCTTAGTTAGCGACTGACAGAACTACTTAACGGATTTAGATCTTTTTTTTTCTATAATTTGCTTGAACATTCCGGTTGATTTTGCGACTTCTCTCATCGTGCTAAGCATCATAGTTCGCTTGCAAGAGCGATTTATTAACGCAAATCCGAGAGGGTCTCATCGGGCTGCGGGGCCCTCATCACTCATGCGTCTGCCTCGGGGCGTAACCTTAACTCTGCTTAGTTAGCGACTGACAGAACTACTTAACGGATTTAGATCTTTTTTTTTCTATAATTTGCTTGAACATTCCGGTTGATTTTGCGACTTCTCTCATCGTGCTAAGCATCATAGTTCGCTTGCAAGAGCGATTTATTAACGCAAATCCGAGAGGGTCTCATCGGGCTGCGGGGCCCTCATCACTCATGCGTCTGCCTCGGGGCGTAACCTTAACTCTGCTTAGTTAGCGACTGACAGAACTACTTAACGGATTTAGATCTTTTTTTTTCTATAATTTGCTTGAACATTCCGGTTGATTTTGCGACTTCTCTCATCGTGCTAAGCATCATAGTTCGCTTGCAAGAGCGATTTATTAACGCAAATCCGAGAGAGACTCATCGGGCTGCGGGGCCCTCATCACTCATGCGTCTGCCTTGGGCCGTAACCTTAACTTCGCTTAGTTAGCGAATGAGAGAACCACTTAACGGATTTAGATCTTTTTTTTTCTATAATTTGCTTGAACATTCCGGTTGATTTTGCGACTTCTTTCATTGTGCTAAGTATCATAGTTCGCTTGCAAGAGCGATTTATTCGTGCTAATCCGAGGGGAGGGGGAAGAGTGACGTTAGGAGTAGAGAGCTGTGCGGGGCCGTCCTCACTGTCCTGTTTCACTAATACGGGGGTGGAGCTGCGGGGGATGGCTAATCTTTATATATAATACGCTACCGTGGCTGTTCGTTTGTCTATCCAGGATTTTAAATCACCTGTAGCTCGCAAACTGTTTGACCTATTGACCTGAATTTGGTACACATACACTACGTGACGTCTACTATCCACTTTCAGGTTGATGACTGACCTCCAAGGTTATCCCTCTTTTTATTTGTAGTTTATTTGTAGAATCAACTCTCGGCATAGGCTAGCAGGGCGGCCGTACGGCGCATGTGTACGGGCGCCGATCTCATCCCTACCACCTTCACCTTCACTTCCCCGACCTCTTCATATCTTAAATCATTCTTAAGGTAGATTGAAGACTTAAGTGCCAGCTTAATTGAAATATTAAAGAAAACATACTAAGTAATTGCAATGCAAACGCTGACTTAATCAGTTTTAACGCGAAAAGATGGCAATGAAAAAAGAGAAGAAGTGGGCCACTAGGGTGGAGAACGGAAGAGCTGCTCAGAAAGGCAAGTGCATCAATCTCTGAGCAAACGAATGATAAACGTACAGAGAAAGAAAGTCAAGTGTATTCATGTAGTATCACATCTAGTTACTGGTAGATTAAGAATTCCTGGAGTTCACCTGTGTGGTTGTGCACAGGTAGAGTCCTCATGGCCCACTGGTATTTCACAAATCTGCTACCATCTATTCATGGTGATTTATTGTACGCTTCTTAAAAATGCTGATTCTTTAATGGCATTTTGAGGTTCTTTCCAAATCAGAGTCAGGGTTCCTGGGTTATGTGGTTCCTCGCAGATCCATTGCTTGTCTAAATGCCATTTCATTCTGTGAAGGGTTCTTTGCACATGAAGTTGGTTCTTTTTGCTTTGAAAAACACCCTAATATGGAAGTAAAAGCTAAAATCTTTAATGAAAGCCTGAACATAACCTGTGTTATTGTATGCAGCAAGAGTCCTATTGTTAATAATATGACCCACTAGAATTTCACAAATCTGTTATCATCTATTCATGGTATTTTACTGTATGGAGCTTGTTATGGACCTGAATAAATAAAGTTTCTTTCTGTAACCCTCACGTGGATGGGTCTGTTGGGAACCAAGAATGGTTCCCCTATGGCATCACTCTGAAGAACCACTCTGGCACCTTTATTTTTCCGAGTACACGTGAGACCATTTCTGGAGTATTGTGTGCAGTTCTGGTCACCGCGTTACACAAAAGACATAACAACATCTGAAGGTGGGCAGAGAAGAGCAGATGAGTGCTTCCACAGAACTTATGGACATGTCGTACTGTGACAGACTCGGAGAATTAAACTGTGTTTAGTCTCGAGATGAGGAGACTGTGAGTGTGGGGGCCTAACCCAGGCGTTCAAAATTCCCAAAGTCATCAAAAAAGAGGATCCATATCCATATAGGATCAATATAGAAGGAGAGCAGTGGAAATTAAGGGGAAAGGCATGTAGGACAGTGCAGTTCAGTGCAAAGAGTTGTGTGAATCTGCAATAAACTACCAAGATAAGTAGTGGAAGATGAAGCCTTGAGAAAATTTCAGAAGTATCTGGATGAGATATTAGGACGGCTTAGTTATTAGCTAAACAAATAATCTTGATGGATTAAATGGTCTGCTCTAGCTCGTCAAATTTCTTATAATTAATGTTCTTATGCTAACATAATTACAGTCAGCCGCCCACACACAGATACTTCTGAGCTGACCGGTTAGCTTTCCTTTTCATGTTAAGCAACAGAGAGCCAGTGCCTTGTGGGAGGCTAAATGGGAGTGACACTGGAAACCATGATTAAATATACGGGACTTAACTGTGGTCTGCAAATGAGGGAATGACTAGATGGATGAAAATCTGACATTTTCAATGGTCCACCTGACAGATATGTCATATGCTTACTAGCTAATCCGTTATCAGTGCTGCGTCTTCTAAACACATTTACTTCCTTGTGAACTTTTAAAAAATAAAAAAGACAATACTCACTTGTGATAGACTGGTGTGCTGACCATATTTTTTTCCCTCCTTGCGTATGGACTGTATGGATAGGAAACACCACATTGAGAATTTGAAATGGATAAGTGGAATAGAAAATGAAATGGACGAATGGAAATGTAATATCTTCCTTGTGCTGTTAAGAATAATTTTGTATAGTAGGCAGGACTACATAGAAAATTAAATAGTAATGCTAGTATACTGTAATTGTTATGACAGACAGATAGATTTTCATTTTAGTGTAGTTGGCAGGATAAGGCAGATATATAATATAATATATCCATCCATCCATTATCCAACCCGCTATATCCTAACTATAGGGTCACGGGGGTCTGCTGGAGCCAATCCCAGCCAACACAGTGCACAAGGCAGGAAACAAACCCCGGGCACTGCTATAATATTCATGCTCAGACCCGGGTGGCACAGTGGCATAGTGGTAGAGCTGCTGCTTCACAGTAAGGAGTGCAGGGTTCCCATCCTGAGACGCCCCCTGAATGGATTTTGTATGATCTCTCTGTCTCTACATGGGCTCCCTCCAGCTGCTCTGGTTTTCTCCCACAGTCAAAAGAGAAGAATGTTAGATGAACTGGTGATGCTAAATTGGCAGTGGTGTGTGTGTGTATTCATCCTACAATGGACTGGCAACCTGTCTAAGGACTGTTCTTCCCTTCTGCCCTACGCTTGCTGGGTTCAGCTCTGTCTCATCCCGGGAGCCTGTTCAGGACTAAGCAGGCTTGGACAACGGTATAGTTTTATTAGTGTTATATGGGATGCTCAGACCCACTTAATCAAGTTCAGGTGCACCGAAGACCAAAGCCCATTGCAGTACATTTGAAGGCAAGACATAAAAACAACTCAGGGCAGGGTGCCACTTGGGCACAAACCCAATTTTAGAGTGGCTAATTTGGAATTGCTGTTAATATTAGTCTGCACATTTTTGGTGATGTAGGAGGTAAAACCCATGTAAGACATGAGGAGAACTTGCATCATCCACACACAGAAGGACCAGTCATGGGATTCAAATCCAGAACATTGAATCTTTGAAGAAGAGGTACTATAATATAATATAATATAATATAATATAATATAATATAATATAATATAATATAATATAATATAATATAATATAATATAATATAATATAATATAATATAATATAATATAATATGGGCGGCACGGTGGCACAGTGGGTAGCGCTGCTGCCTCGCAGTTGGGACACCTGGGGACCTGGGTTCGATTCCCGGGTCCTCCCTGCGTGGAGTTTGCATGTTCTCCCCGTGTCTGCGTGGGTTTCCTCCGGGCGCTCCGGTTTCCTCCCACAGTCCAAAGACCTGCAGGTTAGGTGGATTGGCGATTCTAAATTGGCCCTAGTGTGTGCTTGGTGTGTGGGTGTGTTTGTGTGTGTCCTGCGGTGGGTTGGCACTCTGCCCAGGATTGGTTCCTGCCTTGTGCCCTGTGTTGGCTGGGATTGGCTCCAGCAGACCCCCGTGACCCTGTGTTCGGATTCAGCGGGTTGGAAAATGGATGGATGGATAATATAATATAATATAATATAATATAATATAATATAATATAATATAATATAATATAATATAATATAATATAATATAATCGGTTGGCATGGTGGCATGGGGTAGTGCTGATACCTCAGTTTCCTCTCACATTCTGAAGACTTGCATGTTAGGTAGACCTGAGAAGCTAGTTGACCCTTGATATGTGTGTGTGTGTGTTCACTGGGCTGGCGCCCTGTCCATTGCTTGTTCCTACCTTGTACCTGATGCTTGGTAGAACAGGCTCCAGCTTACTTATTCTGGAAAAGGGGGTTTACAAAATGGATGGATGTTCAGAAAAATTAAATGATGAATGTTACCATTAGTTATGCTCCTCCAGCTCCTTATTTATGGCAGGCCTACTTATACTTGGATCCTTTTGTGAATGAGTTCATTCAAATCAGCACATTTCAATCATGGGAAAGCAGACATGTCATTTTCTCTGTAAGTTGCCTCTGGTGGCTTCTGTTAGGACGAAGTATTCCATTGTTTTCTAATTTGAACCTTTTCATCTCTGCTTTAAATGTACGGCTTTCAGTTCATTCAGATGCTCACTTTGGATTTGGACGCCATCCTACTTGAACGTGTAGAGTCATTTTTCTGCATTCCATTTGAAGTGGGAACTTGAAATTTCCACATTTCGAGTCAGACTTTTCAACTGGAATGCCCCAACAAGTTGGATTTCCTATTTGGAAACTCGGGCCTGGTCTGTCAAGTCCAAGTTTGTCCGAATTCAGATTAGGACGTGGGTCCAAAATGGTGATCTGTGCCACATGCTTTAGTGAAAGCTGTAGTGTTATACTCTTTATTAGCACTTCTGTCTGGCTGCGTCTCATTAACACACACAGTGCCGTCCAACGTCTATTTCTATAAATGTTGCTACAGTGTTTGGATGCACAGAATACCGTGTAATGTGTTGTTATCAATAGATATTTATTCTGATGGAGCAAGCACAACAAAGGTTTCCCTGGAGGCATCCATATTAGTTTTCCAAATGATTTCCTGGAGCATGGTCAAACTAGGGTGTGACGTCATTTCCAGCTCCGACATCCAAATTCCGAGGTAAATGGAGTGCAGCACTAGCTTGATTATGAAAACGTGTGGATGGTAGTCAAAGTGAATATTCATGACGGCAGCCCAAAAAGAAGGTAATTATTACTAATGAGCAGGAATCTGATCTTAATCCAGGTGACATAATGGAGCAGTGGTTAAAACTGATAGCGTGCAGCTTTGGGGACTCGAGTTCCAATTTCAGCCTAGTCACTTTTCCTGTACATTGTGTATGTTCACGGAAGCTTTACCTGAGGTGGCAGACTTCTTTTGTCATCCACAGTTGTGCTAGCTTGCTTAGTTAGGGTCTCTAAATGGGGTCGGTGTGGGGATTAGGTGTGGGACTGGCAACCTTTTACATGACCATTTACATTTATTTGTGTAGTGGAGGCTTTTATCCAAAGCAACTTACAAATGAGGTCAAGGTAATAAATTAAACATTAGTCTGAGGTACTGTTTGAGAACAAGTGTTGCAGGACAAGGTGACAAAATTGCCCAAATACAATCTTGTTATAATTCCGAGGTTACCTAAACATAACAGCTAATGTCAGTTAGGGCAGAAAATCTCCAAATAAGAGTCTTAAAAGGCTTCTTAAACACCTTGAGGAAGTCAGGATTTCGAGTGAAGGTGTGCAGATCATTCCACCAACACATGAATACAGTCTGGAATGAGATCTGGAGGGTGGTGGGATCACCAGACACCATTCATCAGTAGATCTGAATGCTCGAGAAGAAGAATAGGACCTCACAAGTCTCTCGATATATACAGTATATAGGTGTTGATCCATTGACTACTCTGTTAACAAGCATCAAGGATTTGAAGTTAATATGAGATGTTACAAAAAACAAAAGGTACAGATCTGAGAAGAGGAGTGCCATGTACCCACCAGATGTGTTGCAGCATTTTGAATCATCTGCAGTGGTTCTGGTGATGCATGCTGGTTACTCCTACCAGCAGAGAGCTGAGGTAGTCTTGACATGACAAGACCAAAGCTTGGACCAGGATAGTCAGTCATTTATATATTGTGTGCATCTGTAAGGCCAAGAGATTGTTGTCACATGATCAGTGAAGGAGATCCCATACATGACTGGTTCCTGGAGTTTAACTTCACATAACACAACATAACAAGAGAACACTGAAAAGAGTCATTTATTTTTATAATGAAAATTAATTATTAAAATGAGATCCACCAGCTTTGGATCTTCTTTGGCGTGCTGGTGAACATTTAAAGCTGAATGCCAAGGAGCATTTCCTTTCCTTTTGACTTTTCTTGTGTTGATTTGTACACATTTCATAGATGGCATGTTTTCTTCATATCTGCATGGGTTTTCTCCAGATACTCTGGTGGCACTCTCAGGTGGTCCTAGTGTGAGTTTGAGTCAGGGTATGGGATCATTTGGGACCTGCAATGGAACGGATGGCCATGCAGGGCTGGTTCTTGTCTAACATTCAGAGTTCTTCCTCCAACAACCCTGTGAGATGAAGGATGATATGTGATGTTTATCTCATGATGTACATACTGTAGGTGCAGCCTTGTGTCAATTCAGTTCAGTTCAGCTTATTTTTGTATAGCGATTTTCACTGAGTGACAAATTGACAGGTAGATTACTAATGAGAACTCATAAAGACAGACAGGAAACAAAGTGATATGGAGCCCAGCAATATCTGTCCATTACGTTTGTGCTGGACAATGACAATGGAGGGTGTTCAATACGTGAGTGTGATTTCTATGTTCTCGTTGAGTACATTCAATTTTCTGAGTGCTCCAGCTACCTTTCATAAATGTGTGTTAGGTAAATAATGATTCTCAATTAGCCTTCATGTATGAGCATCGTCTGAAATGCAAAGACATCCATTCCAGACTTGGTTCTCAATTAACACCCAATGTTCTCAGAACATCTCCTTTTGAAAGCCTGTTCCAGAAATTCTGTTTTGTCATCCATCACATTATATAGAGCAGGGGACCTGGTGAGCTGCAGTGGCTGCAGGTTTTCATTCTAACCATCTTCTTAATTAGTCAGACATTTTTGCTGCCGACTAACTTGTTTTGCCTTCGTTTTAATTGACGTGACTCAGACCCCTTAGTTGTTTCTTTTCCCGTAATGAGCAGCCAAACAATAACGAGACACAAAACAAGCCACCACATGACCAGCTAACCTAAAAAATAAAGAAAGGCGAAGGTCTCGGTCATGTTGGTCTGCTCAGGTCACCAAAACATCTTGACGGTGGTCTTAAAAAAAACAGAAAATCAACAGTCTGCTGTGGCAGAATGAGAGCAGCAACAAGTCACGATATTCAAGAACGGCTTTAATTAAAAGCAAGAACTGGATTCTCGTTAAGAAATTAGCTTGAGTTTGACGTTGCAATTTAGCTGGTCATCTGTAGGCTCGTAGGCTTCACATCTCACTTCTGTTTGGCTGCCATTTAATGAAGAAACGATTCAATTCAGAGGACTGAATCCTTAAAAACAGGGCCATTAAAATGAAGGGTAAAGGAGTTAATTAGCAGCAAAAACTGCTCGCTGATTAGAAAAAGGGTTAGAATGAAAACCTGTAGCCACTGCAGCCCACAAGGCCCGGAGTTGGACACTCCTGATTTAGAGCCTTACATGATGAGGTCATTCCAAACACAGACTTTTACTAGATGCCCTGCTGATCCAGACAGACCGATAAGAAGACCCGACAAGACCCAGCCCTGATGATCAATTCATCTGAGACACATTTACACCTCACTCGTGACTCAGCTGGCTCTTTCTGGTTATCTTATCTTCAGTTGTACAATTTTCAGGAGTGTGGGCCTGTGGTGAAGAGAAGGCTGCCTGAGAACTAATTTAGGGCTGATAAGCCGACTGCTGTCTCAGGCAGGTGGCCAGCGAGTGTTTTTGTTATCTGAAGGCACACAATTAAAGAGAGAGAAAGAGAAAGAGGGAGAATGGAGCCGGGGGAGGCATTTTCAGAGCTGACTTGAGGAATGCGTGTAGGCCGACAGGCTGTTAATTAACTGTCATTACGCTCTGCCTCTCTCTCTGTCCGCAAACCTATATTTGAAATTCCTTGAGCCACGCTCCGGTGCACACCCGTGTTCAGCTACTTGGTCGTAAAACACGGTGGTCAGTGCTAAACTCCCAGTGTTGAACCCCTTCATAGTAATTTCATTAAACGGTTCATACATTTTATCAGGGACTTTCCTAAATCGTGGTAGAGATTTGGGGGTGGGGCGGGAGTAGTTTAAGGTTAGTTTCCTGCAAGAGAAGCACAATCCTGAATGTATCAAGGCAGCTTTGCACAACATTCAGCCCAATTACCTTCTTTGGAATGCGAGTGGAGCAGACCTTCAGGAAGGCTGGCTGAAAAAAACACGGACAGATATGCCGAAACTGCCACTGGGGTTAAGCCCCCAAGTCACATGAGTCACGACTTTTCCAGCGATTTTCATTCGCAGTCTATATTTGCTTAATCTTTGTGAGTCAGCACGCTCCTGTGGCCGCCAATACGGTACTCTGCCATGCCTAACAACTCAATCCAACCAGTCTGCGACTCATCCTGATATGTACAGTATGTCTTAAATCATATGGCCAGGCTCTTTTTGTGACAGCCAATGAGCACTCAGTTGGAAGTACAACGCATTTAATGCGAGCTATAGAGAACAAGGAATGCAGGTGTGCTGGACCTCACAGACAGAAGGAGGGCTCGTTTGTCTGATGTGCACCCTGACAGAATAACAAAACAGAACTTGCCATCATGTAAAGCATTTGTAAAGCACCAGCTTACTGTCAGGCCACACATTAATGGCTATCAGGAGAGAGAGAGAGAGGCTAGAAACCTGCGGTGATACATCACGTTACTGCACCCACCACATGACAAACCACCTCAAGATCCCAGGTTAGGACATGCCATGCAACTGGTGACACCTCAGCATCACACGAGTTCAGATGGAATGGAACAGGGTGAGGTTTGTCATAGTGGTTGGAGTGCTAATCCTGCCACCAACCACCAAGTTTTCCCTGCAGGGCCTACTTGCCTACTTAACGTCACACCCAGGATGGCGCAGTTGCAGGTTAAGGGCCCAACAGAGTGGTATCACTTCTGGTATTTATGGGATTTGAACCAGCAACCCTCCAATTGCCAGTGCAGATTCCTAGCTTCAAAGCCACCACTTCACCCATATCAGGAAAAGGGGAAAATTTGTGACAAGAGATAATCGTGAACTTCAGAAAATCACATCCTGCCCACATTCCACTCAGCATCAACAGTTTAGATGTGGAGACTGTTAGGAGTACCAAGTTCCTCGGTGTGCACATAACTGAGGAACTTACATGAACACATAACACCTCATCACTAATCAAGAATGCCCAGCAGAGACTACACTTCCTGAGGCGGCTGAAGTGAGCAAGTCTTCCCCCTTCCATCCTCACCATGTTCTACAGAGGCACCATTGAGAGTGTTCTGACCAGCCTGCAAATAATATAATATAATATAATATAATATAATATAATATAATATAATATAATATAATATAATATAATATAATATAATATAATATAATATAGGGCGGCACGGTGGCGCAGTGGGTAGCGCTGCTGCCTCGCAGTTGGGAGATCTGGGGACCTGGGTTCGCTTCCCGGGTCTTCCTTGCGTGGAGTTTGCATGTTCTCCCCGTGTCTGCGTGGGTTTCCTCCGGGCGCTCCGGTTTCCTCCCACAGTCCAAAGACATGCAGGTTAGGTGGATTGGCGATTCTAAATTGGCCCTGGTGTGTGCTTGGTGTGTGGGTGTGTTTGTGTGTGTCCTGCGGTGGGTTGGCACCCTGCCCAGGATTGGTTCCCTGCCTTGTGCCCTGTGTTGGCTGGGATTGGCTCCAGCAGACCCCCGTGACCCTGTGTTCGGATTCAGCGGGTTGGAAAATGGATGGATGGATGGATAATATAATATAATTTAATCGGTTGGCATGGTGGCATGGGATAGTGCTGATACCTCAGTTTCCTCTCACATTCTGAAGACTTGCATGTTAGGTAGACCTGAGAAGCTAGTTGACCCTTGATATGTGTGTGTGTGTGTTCACTGGGCTGGCGCCCTGTCCATTGCTTGTTCCTACCTTGTACCTGATGCTTGGTAGAACAGGCTCCAGCTTACTTATTCTGGAAAAGGGGGTTTACAAAATGGATGGATGCTCAGAAAAATTAAATGATGAATGTTACCATTAGCCCAGCAGAGACTACACTTCCTGAGGTGGCTGAAGCGAGCAAGTCTTCCCCCTACCATCCTCACCATGTTCTACAGAGGCACCATTGAGAGTGTTCTGACCAGCTGCATCACTGTCTGGTATGACAACTGCAACATATCTGACCGCAAGCGCCTGCAAAGACAGCAGAGAACATTATTGGGGTGCCTCTCCCTTCACTACAGGACATATTTTACAAACGCAGTGTAATGCGTGCAAGACCCTTTACACCCCTCACATGGACTTTTCACACTTCTGCCATCCTAGAGAAGATACTGCAGCATCAAAGCCAGATCTGCCAGGCTGCAGGAGAGTTTTTACCTCCAAATTAGACTCCTTAACACCAGGCTGCCCGCTGGGATCTTCACACGGCCTCAACCACCTCTAAAAACAGAACTTTTATACATGTGAGCCACTTTCCTGCAAAGACGAGTGTGCAGGTAGAGAAGAACTGAAAATCTCATACTGACCTTGAAGGATTTTGACGTTCTTGATGTCCTTCTGCTGTGAAACATTCTGACCTGTCATTGTTTACACACATCTTAAACAACTATTATCATACACTGATCATTTCCGTATTCTCTATATCTATTATTTATTTATTATATTACATATCTTACACGTCAATATTGCTGCTACTTCTTTGTCTTGTCTTGTTTGTGTTTTTATTTTAAATTTTAATTTTAATTCTACTTTTAATTTATTATTTGCACGTCATGTTGTTACACTGTGGACCCTGAGCTTCGCAGTTTCGTCTATCTGTATACTTGTATATGGTCGAGATGACAATAAAGTTCACTTTGACTTTGACTTTGAGGTGGAACTCTGCTGGAAAGTCATCACCGAGTAGTGTAATTTGTCATGCCCTGCAATATCTGGACGTGTATTTTGACAAACGAGATAAGCAATTGCAGTCGTCGGGTCTGACATCCCCTCTGACTAGAAGTCATGTAGCGTGCCACTGGCGTTAGAAACAGTTAGGGAGCTCGTGATACTTAGCAGGACCCCCCACTTATGCCATGCTAAAGCTGTGACTGTGTGACTGTGGCACGCTTACGCTCTTTATAGGCTCCCCTGTGGCTGGCAATGAAGCTTCTCATTTGAGTAATGAACTGCGGACAGTGCTGTGGTCAAAAGTAATAATAATAATTAGTGAGGGTTAACATAAGTGAAATGATATGGAATTTCTTTTTAATGATTAAAATGTTACAATAAAAACACTTTTTCAGAATCTACACTCTGAATATCTTGCTAGTATTTTTTTTTAATGTGGTGGGTTACTAGCACAACACACCACCCCACCTCCTTTCTCATCCTGGGCTTGGGACCAGGCAATGGTGGGGTTGTTGTCTGTTATCTATTTTAGAAGTCACCAGCCCTGCAAACCAGCATCAAGTTGAAGATTTATGAGTCTAATGTATGCTAAGCTCTCCTGGGACCTGAAATCAGGTGGGCTGCTCAAGACCAGGAGGGCAGGAGAAGAGTCATTTGTGCCTTATGCAGGAGCAAAGGTGACTCATAATTTTTGGTAATTTAGGGTACAATATCTAGTTAGGAGCAGAACCAGTGGCCACCCTACTTCTACTTGGATCCTTTTGAGAATGAATTTTCCCAAAAAACATAGGAAGTAAAAATGTTAGGTTTGAATACACAATGGGCGGTCGGAAAATTGAGAGTACACCTTATGAGAAGGATTTAGGAGTCACAGTGGACTCTAAGCTATCGACTTCCCGACAGTGTTCAGAAGCCATTAAGAAGGCTAATAGAATGTCAGGTTATATAGCTCAATATGTGGAGTACAAGTCACAGGAGGTTGTGCTCAAGCTTTATGACACACTGGTGAGGCCTCATCTGGAGTCCTGGGTGCAGTTTTGGGCCCACCAGACATAACAGCACTAGAGAAAGTCCAGAGAAGAGCTGATTCCACGGCTACAGGGGATGAGTTATGAGGAAAGACTAAAAAGACTTGAGTCTAACACTTTCATTAGGTTTAGGTCTTGTTAGGTTTTAATTCACAATTGAAGGTCTGAAAATCGAGAGTACACCTCTTGAGAAGGATTTAGGAGTCATAGTGGACTCTAAGTTATTGACTTCCCGACAGTGTTCAGAAGCCATTAAGAAGGCTAACAGAATGTCAGGTTATATAGCACCTTGATGTGTGCAGTACAAGTCACAGGAGGTTCCGCTCAAGCTTTAAAACACACTGGTGAGGCCTCATCTGGAGTCCTGTGTGCAGTTTTGGTCTTCAGGCTACCAAAAGGACATAGCAGCACTAGAGAAAGTCCAGAGAATTATGACTAGGCTGATTCCAGGGCTACAGGGGTTGAATTATGAGAAAATATTAAAAGAGCTGAGCCTTTACAGTTTAAGCAAAAGAAGATTAAGAGGTGACGCGATTGAAAGGTTTGAAATTATCAAGGGAATTAGCCCAGTGGATCAGGAGCGTTATTTAAAATGAGTTCATCAAGAACACGGGGACACAGTTGGAAACTTGTTAAGGGTAAATTTCGTACAAACATTAGGAAATTTTTCTTTACACAAAGAACGATAGACATTTGGAATAAGAGACCAAGTAGTGTAGTAGACAATAAGACTTTAGGGACTTTCAAAACTCGACTTGATGTTATTTTGGAAGAAATAAATGGATAGGACTGGCGAACTTTGTTGGGCTGAATGGCCTGTTCTTGTCTAGAGTGTTCTAATGTTCTACCAACACATTACTCTGAGAAGAAATGATAAGGAACAGATTTGCTAATTTAGGGTTTATTTTAGGTCAGATGTTGCGTCTGACAGATCAGAATTGTGGTTTCTTTTAGGAAGAAGTGTGCATCCATTTTCTAATTGAAACGTTTTCACGTGTGTTTTAAATGTAAGGTTTGGAGTTTTTAAATGAATGAGTAAATCTGTCAGTGCGTGTGTGTTTGCTTTAAACGATTTAAAGTGAAAAACATCATAAGGCACACCCCAACCCAAGTGAGACGACAACAAAAAGCTGTAAAATAATTTAAACAGACAATAAACAAGCTTCCTATGCTGATAACGCTAGGCATCGTTTGGGTTAGCCTTCTGCCCAGCGATGCCAGGCTAGATATCACGCTCTCAAACCCAACAACCTCCACCCCCAAAACAAGTTCAAGTAGCTTTGAAAATCTTATGTTATTTTTGGGCTGCGTCAGATATTAACAATTTATTGACGTGGCACTAGACTGTGTAGCTTTACACAATAAAGCAGAATGCCACTTCAGCCTCCACCTTTGCTCATTCTGTGACTCTTAAAGTAGAAAGTTGGAATTTCGGATTCTCTAGTCAGACTTTTCAAATGGTAAGCCCCCACAAGTTGGATTTTCTTCTAGGAAACTCAGGCCTGGTCTGTCAAGCCTGAGTTTATCCGACTTCAGATTATGACATCAGTCCAGAATGGTGATGTACACCACAAAGTTTAGTGAAATCGGTAGCATTATACTGTTTATTAGTACTTCTGTCTTGTTAAATCATTCGTACACACAATACTGTCCAACTTCTCTCTGTGGACAGGTTACGGTGTTTCGATGCACAAAATGCCACGTAATGCATTGTTATCAACTGGTGTTTATTCCAAAAAAGCAAACACAACAAGGGTTTTCCTGGAGGCGTCCATATTGGTCAACTCATGGGTGACGTCATTCTCAGCTCCAACATCCAACATTCGAGGTAAATGGAACAAAGCATTTGAGCAGAAGACTTCACCTACCTGAGTTTGGACTGTGAAAATGTATAACTCAATGAAATGTGCCTAAGGCAAGGTGCTTGCAATGAAAGATGCTCTGTTGTCTGCAAAATGCTTGTATTAACAGAAGTGTGTGAAGCAGGCATGTTCAAGACTTTTAATAATACACACACATTTAAAACTCTTTTGAAATATAAAGCTTTCATTTTATTCTTTCGCCAGTTCTGCTATCTGAAATCTAAGTAATCAACATAGACCTCAGCGTTAATATTTTCATTGCACCATCCATTGGAATGTAGTTTGTAATGCATGTTGTGATAAAATGCATTGCATTTGTCGTTCCAACAGATGGTGCATCATAAACATTTGCAGTAAGAAAATACATTAAAAGAAATGATTGTAATGTGCCATCTGTTGGAATTACAAATGCAGTGCATCTCTTTTATACAGTATGTCATTTGGAATGGGATTAAGAAAATGCATTAAAAGAAATGATTGTAATGTACCATCTGTTGGAATGACAAATGCAGTGCATCTCTGTTATACAGTATGTCATTTGGAATGGGATTTGTAAAGTCAGTGTAAATGTTTGTGATGTGCAATCTGTTGGAATGACACACAGATACACAGACACTTATCCTTTTATTAAGGTGGATTATAACACTCTTTCTAGCTTTTTCCAGCAACAAATGGTGTATGTCAGGATCAAGTCCCAAATAGGACTTTGCAGCCTGTGGAGTAAGATGTCTTTGAAAGCTGTCAAAGGAATGGCAGCACCAACATAATCAGTCATCAGAAGCAGAGAACCAGCGTATAATGACATCAAGTTAGACACGTGCTTAAGGCCAGCTGGCAACTGAAGACAGGAAAATGAGGTCTGGTGTGAAATTAAGAGAAGTGTACTGTGAGGCCCATGTCAGTAGCAGGAAATTCAAAATCACATGCTGATGAGCTAAGGTCAGCTGGCCTGCCGTGTCTGGACAATCTATAGTTCACAGACAGAAGCCATCCCAGTTACTGTCCCAGCAAATTAAAGCAATTTAGGCACGGGAATTGATAAGAGACATGTGTTTTAGGCTTTAAAAGCAAAAGTAAAACATTGACAAAAATGTTCTGAATCAATTATTCACATTTAAACCCATTATATTTTCTTAGAAACAACATTATTGAGGTTTATGCAAGAGTATGGAGATCCAGGGCTATCTATCTATCTATCTATCTATCTATCTATCTATCTATCTATCTATCTATCTATCTATCTATCTATCTATCTATCTATCTATCTGTCTGTCTGTCTGTCTGTCTGTCTGTCTGTCTGTCTGTGCTATCCTGCCTACTATACTAAAACTGCTATCTATCTATCTATCTATCTATCTATCTATCTATCTATCTATCTATCTATCTATCTATCTATCTATCTATCTATCTATCTATCTGTCTGTCTGTCTGTCTGTCTGTCTGTCTGTCTGTCTGTCTGTCTGTCTGTCTGTCTGTCTATGGTATCCTGCCTACTGTAATAAAACATCTATCTATCTATCTATCTATCTATCTATCTATCTATCTATCTATCTATCTATCTATCTATCTATCTATCTATCTATCTATCTATCTATCTATCTATCTATCTATCTATCTATCTATCTATGCTGGTGGCAGATGATGCTGTCCTTTTGACCTTTTTAATTCTGTAGTCTCTAGTGAGTACTTGAATGGTTTCACAGCTCAGTGTAATACATCTGTGAAACTTTCTAAAATGAAGTCCCCCCTTCTAGATAGGAGTGATTTGTTCTCTATACGTTAGTGCAGCTGTCCCAAATGGAGACATTCAGTTAACTAAGGGGTTTATTCCTGAGTAAATTCTGAATTAGTAATGAGATTGATGAGTGAATTGTCGCGGTGGCAGTAAAAATTGCACTGGATGGTGTCATTGAAGAACGGGCTAAGTCCATGGATGAAGTTGTTCAGAATACAGCCATCTCTTCATCTATTGTATGAAAACACACTTTAGGTTATGACTGAAAGCATGCGATTGTGAGTAAAAGCAGGTGAAAGAACCTCCTAGACATGGTTGCTGGAGTCACTTTCCATAGCAGGGTAAGAAGCCTGTTAAAAAGGGTAGATACAGTATGAAGGCACAGCAATTGAGGTGGCTTAGGTGTGTAGTTGGAATGCCCTCTGGCCGTCTCCCATGAGACATATATTTGCCTTGGCCCACAGGGAGAAGAAAAACTGGAGGGTTTATATCTTTCAAATGTCCTGGAAGGGTTGCAGGAGATAGGGAGGCCTAGTCAGTCCAGCACAGTATGTTCCTACCACATCTATCACCAGGAAAAAGCAAAATGACTGTTGAGTGTGATGATCATGTTAATGATGAGAGTGACATTACCTTGGATGACATACAGTAATAGTTCAAACCTCTGGATCAAATATATTGGGTCAATTAGCCACATATTCAAACTATTTATGAAAACATGCCAATAAATGAGATAACAATATACAGATATGCACGTGCTTACATACATTTTGCAAATATGTAATGTGATAAGCGGAACTCCTGAACAAAATGACCCAATGGAAGGTCCTGTCTCCAAGACCTTCACTTTATTTTCTGCCAGCTGTCTCTTATTTAAAGCTCACAAACTACCCCTGCTGCCTCGTCTCAGGTGGCACTTTACTCTCATTTCTGTAGCTTGTCTTTCCGTCTACAGCTGTTGAGCATCTGGAAGCTTTCTGAGAGGAGGATATCTACAGGGATGTGGGATGGTGACAACCTTCTCATAAACTACTGGGGAGGTCTGTCAAAATTGTCTTCTTAGTTTACTTACTTGGAAAGTCTGAAAATCCCTGAGCTCTGCCAGCTGTTTTATTTTTCACCTTTCATTCTTTCTTTCTTTGCTGGGGGATGTTTCTATGTTAATGAGCGTCATTTTCAAGTTTAAGCATCTCAAGAACATTTTTAGTCAAGTTGTAAAAATAAGTGTACATTCAAAGCCACTTGACTTTCTTCCAGATGTAGTCCGCCTTAGGAGAATTCCCAATCTGAGGTAGTCTAGTAGAACAGCTTTTCTGATTTGAAGACAAAAGACTTCAAATAAAGTTAGAGATTTTGTCTTGGTAACTTTTTATTTAATTTCTTGTCACTTAAGCATCACGAATAAAGAGGGTATGTTTTGTCTGTGGGTTGTTTATCACGAGGCATGTGTGACTTTTGGAAAAAAAAAATTAACACACTTCCTGAGGATGACCTGTGAATAACAAATCTATGGATAATTTTAAAAAATCTCTTTTGGAATTATTTAATAAGGGATTTTCAATAAATACTGTACAGGTGTGAATTTATTTTTTTCAAGCTACAAGGCCACCAGCTTTATTTCTGGGTATGCCACTACTTATCACAAATGGACTAACTCAATCAATGAGGGTTTGTTAAATGAGCAGCTTGTATTACAAGGGAAAAACTATGAGCTGCAACCTTCTAGGAATCAAATACTATGTGATATGGGTGGGAGCAAAAGGGTGTGTAGAAGGCTAAGGGCACACATATGGGGGATGAAGCAATTTCCACAGTCTGGATATCCAGACTGCTTGGGAAATGAAGAAGACTGCTTGACCGAGCACCCAGACTGTTGGTACGAGGTTAAACTGTTCCAGCAGCGTGAAGAAAAATTCAGTATTGCTGGATGCGCATGTGGTCCATTAATTTCGAAAGATACAAATGGTTCATAAGGTTAGGCTGTAATGACAAGAAGATCCAATCTTGAGAGTTAGTGTGTGATAGATAGATAGATAGATAGATAGATAGATAGATAGATAGATAGATAGATAGATAGATAGATAGATAGATAGATAGATAGATAGATAGATAGATAGATAGATAGATAGATAGATAGATAGATAGATAGATAGATAGATAGATAGATAGATAGAAATTGTAGTATAGTAGGCAGGATAGATATTCATTTCAGTATAGTAGGCAGGATTAGATAGATAGATAGATAGATAGATAGATAGATAGATAGATAGATAGATAGATAGATAGATAGATAGATAGATAGATAGATAGATAGATAGATAGATAGATAGATAGATAGATAGATAGATAGATAGATAGATAGATAGATAGATAGATAGATAGATAGATAGGATGCGAGAAAGCCATCTCTCTATTATAAAAAAAAAATCTTGGAAGGGAGATGAGACATGATCTTCTCGGATCTTCTCGGAAGACAATTTGATGTCCCACGAGAGACGCTTTAATGTCACGCGTGACAAGACAGTGAGACAACATTTAAAACAAGTTCACGGATATTTAACCTAGCAGTTGTTGCAATGCTTTTGGCAGACACGCTTCATGTGCTCCCAGCTCTTAAAACAACAACAAGCAACAAGCAGAAGACGCAGCTCGCCAGCAGCAGCAAGCCAGCAGATGATCCGACCACTTCTCCTTAGCATGCGTTCAGCCAAACCCTCCCCCCCTTCACAATGCGAGTGGCAGAGACGCGAAGTGGCAAAAGGACAGCTGCTGTACAGGCTTTTAAATGATCAACGCGCAGCGCAACAAGCAGAATACGCAGCTCGCCAGCAGCAGCAATAAGCCAGCAGATGATCCAACTGCTTCTCCTTAGCGTGCGTTCAGCTGCTCCCCCTTCACAACGTGAACAGCATTATATGTCCTCCGAGAAAGAGATTTAACCACAGAAATGGGCGAGAAATAAGGGACAAGTACAGTATTGTTTTTACAAAAGTTTTAAAGTAAAAGTGAAAATAATGCATATATAATAATTGCCATGAAAATAACAATCTCTTTAAATTGTATATCCGGTAAACCAAACCAGTGGGTGGGCGAGCAAAGCGAGCAGGGGGCAGAGCCCCTAGTCTTGAAAATAATGAAGATACTGTAATACGTATTTCAGACTTTTTGGGAACATACTTGAGAGAGGGAGAGAGCGCCAGTGAAGAAATTTTCAGACACCACGTAAAATACTTGAAAGTGCAGGTAATGATTTTAGATATTAATGTTAGTATACTGTAGTTTTCAAGATTAATTTTATTATATAATACGCTACCATGTCTGTCCAGGATTTTAAATCACCTGTAGCTCACAAACCGTTTGACTGATTGACCTGAAATTTGGTACACATATACTACACGATGTCTACTATCCGCTTTTGGCCTGATGATTGACCTCCAAGGTTATTTCTCTGTTCATCCCTACCACCTTCACCATCACTTCCTCTACCTCTTAATATCTTAAATCATTCTTTATGCAGATTTGAACACTTAAGTGCCAGCGTACATGAAAAATTAAAGAAAACGTACAACACAAAAACTAACTTAATCAGTTTTAATACGAAAAGATGCCAATGAAAGAAGAGAAGAAGCGGGTCGCTAGGGTGGAGAAAAGAAGAGCTGCTCAGGAAGCAGCAAGCGCATCAACCTCTGAGCAAATGAGTGATAAACGTAGAGAGAAAGAGGATGAAAACTATGAATGCTCAAGTCAAGTGTATTCACCGCATGTTATCGTACAGTACGCCGTTACTGGTATACAATAAAACACTAAAGTCTGTGTGTCCATTCCTTGTGAACAATCCAAAGTCTCAGCCAAACCAAAGTTTGGCTTTGGGGTGATAGCTCAGTTTGGCCTTGGTAATGTCACAAAAAAAGGAAGTGCGCCTGTGAGACACACGAGGAGGAGAAACAGCATGCAGAGAGTCACCTTCAAAGACAGCAAGTATGAAAGCAGACAGGATGTGTGAAAGCCGCCTTGAAAATAATGAGTCTGAGAAGCAGGCTTTATGGGAGTGGGGGATGCCGGTGAAGAAACATTCTCACACACGCAGATTACCGAACAAAGTAGTTCACGTAGGGCATATTTTTTAAGTTATTCTATTACCTGTTCTCGGAAGGTTGTGTGGCTAATGGATAGATAATTTTGTATAGTAGGCAGGACTGCATAGGAAAATAAATATTAATGCTAGTATGCTGTAATTGTTTTGATAGACAGATAGATTTTCATTATAGTGTAGTCGGCGGGATAAGGCAGAGAGATAATATAATATAATATAATATAATATAATATAATATAATATAATATAATATAATATAATATATAATTTTCCTGGGCTCAAACCATAATAGTTGTCTGCATAGAGTCTGCATGTTTCCCTTGCATCTGTTTTTCTCAAGGTACTCCAGTTTTGCTCTCATGTCCGCCGAGACCAGTGGGTTATATTAATTAGCAATTCTAAACTGGAGCCGTGTGTGTGTGTGTGTGTGTTTGTGTGTATGTGTGTGTTTAATTGAGCCATTTAGTGTCCTGTCCAGGGGTGATTCTCAGGGGTGATGCTAATTACCCCTTTCATTACCCCTAATTGCGTGAGGTATGTTTTATAACATGTAGTATAATATAACATGAACTTGATTACGCAGTTTCATAAATTAACAGATGAATATAAAAAGTCTATCTAGGGTAGAAACTGAACCATTTGGCTTGCCTTTCTGAGATTCTGCTCATCTTAGAATGAAATTAGTCTTTCCCTTCTTTTTTCCTTTTGAAAACACATGCTGACAATGTTGTCATTTGGCTTATTCATTTCCAGTGTCATTCCACATGTTCACTGGAAAACAATATGACTGCACTCACATGGTTTTGTCATGAAGAAATGGCTCATAATGAAATGGCAGCGCTGATCATCATTAAGGTGTCACGAGCCACAGGTGACAATGTCTACACTCATTTGTAAGGAACTGCAGCTCGCAGTTCTGGCCATGCTGAGGTTATGAACCTCCTCGAATGAGAAATCTGTGCACTCCTACTTTCATTATCCTGCTCTTCATGACCACTTCTATTTTACCCTCAACTGACCTAACCTCAGATATTTTGTTCCCTTTTACAGTCAGACGAAATCCCAGAGGAGGTTTTTCAAATTCTCAGAAGCAACACAATCCACTCCTTTGAGGACCTGCAACAGCTTCTCCAGATAGACTCCGTAGGTAAATCTGCTCTCTGGATATCCTGTCATTTCTTGGCAAGCATTGCGGGTGGGGAGATGGTGTGTGTATTTTGGGCGCAGGAAAGGATGAGACAGAGCTGGGTGGATTGGTGGCTGCAGTTTTTGGGACTTGGAGGAACTCTGTGTGGTCAGCTAGGGGAAGCGAAAGGAGGAGAAACTTGGTAAGTGTGGCCGAGAAGGCAGAATGATGTGGCATGGCTTTGTGGTCTCAGGGTTCAGAGCTGGTATTTCAATGAAAGAGTGAAAGTTTTGTCTTGTAGCTGAGAAAAGAGAAGATGGCTCAGAATATCAGAGCTGGGAGTTAGGTCCAGCTTCTTAAGGCATTTCCAGATATTCTGCATCGATGAACAACCATTTTCTCACTTAACTGTATGGTCATTCAGACATGTAGATTATGCAACATTCTCTGTACACTTTCCAATGTGTTTTCGTGTACCTATTTGGTCCAACATGATCAATGGAAAGCAGTAGTCCTTATATCAGCATCAAATGCAAGGTGGTAGGGACACCTCAAATTAAGGGTGAATCAATTACCCGAGGACACCGATGGAAGTTAAGGGGACGTGTATTTGGGACTGGAGCCAGGAAGGACTTCTTTCTGCTAAGAGATGTGATAATATGGAACAAACTTCCAAGACATGAAACTTCTAGAAACTAATGAAGGATCTGGGTGAGATTTTGTGGACAGCTTAGCTATTAACCGAACAAATAAGCTTGATGGACTTCCTATGTTCTTCTGTTCAACGGACTGCCAGTCCATCACAGACCACACTCACTCTCGTTGGGTCACTTTAGAGTTGCCAATCAACCCACTTTTCGTCACATTTCTGGGATTATGCTTAGAAACCTGTGCTGACAAATCCCACACAGACATTGACAAGGCCTGGAAGGAAGTGCTGCCAAGGTGCTGCCCTCTTTGTAAACTCCGAGGCTTATATAAACATGCGCACTCTATTAGACAAGAAGGGTGTGTGAAGGATATAAAGGTGGCTTTGTCTGCTATCGCAAAGTCAGTGAGCACACTCAGCTATCTCACTCAGAGGACATGAGGGCATGGGAAGAAATTGGCTGAAAAGTCCAGCACTAATGAAAAACACATCGTTCTGTTGAAAATGTACTAAACCAGGGGTCACCAACTCCGATCCTGGTGGACCACCGTGGCTGCAGGTTTTCATTCTAACCCTTTTCTTAGTGACCTGGTTTTTAATTGACTTGCTCTTGAAGACCTAAAGCCTTTTAATTGTTTCTTTTTCCTTAATTAGCCGCTAAACAATGAGATACAAAATGAACCAAAATGTGACCAGCAAACTGTGTCCATCATACAATATCTGTAAATAAAGAAAGATGAAGGTCTCAGGAATGCTGATCTGCTCAGGTCCACAAAGCATTTAATCAGTGTTCTTAGAAAAGAGAAAATCAAAAATTTCACAAATGTCTTCTGTTGCACCATGAGAGCAGCAACAAGCCATGGAATTAAAGAATTGGTTAAATTAATGAGAATCAGCGCCTAATTAAGCAATTAGTTGGAGTGAAATTGGTTGGAGTTTGACTCCCTGACTTCTGTTGGCTTCCTCACTTCACATTTCATTTCGGTTTGGGTGCCATTTATGGAAAGAAATGAAGCAATTTAGGGGAACAAGTCTTTAAACAAGTCAACTAAAATTAATTCAAAAGAAGTCAAGTAGCAGCAAAAACAGGTCACTAATTAAGAAAAGGGTTAGAATGAAAACCTGTAGCCACGGTGGTCCTCCAGGACTGGAGTTGGTGACCCCAGTACTAAACCATATCAAATGTGCTTCTTAAGTGGCACGATATTGGGACCAATCCATTTAGGAGAATCTTTGTAGTTTCCAACCAATGAATGAACAATTGATTGATTGATTGATGAATTCTTTCATTCATTATTTGATTGATTGTCTGGATGAACGTTTGGCTGGGTAACGGTTTGTGTGATCACGGGTTCATTAGCTACTTGATTTTATTCATCACAGGAATGCATAAGTCGTGGAATTCACGCATGTCTAGAATGCTAGCAAACAGAATAAACCAATATCAGGGACCCCGAAAAGTGGGCAACAGCAAGAAAGCAAATGACCTGCCTGTAAAGAAGGGCTAAGTCTGAGATTCAGGCTTAGGCCGACCAGATTTTCGTTGTCCCAAAATGGAACACAACTCGGTAATCGAGCGAGCGTTGTATTTGTAGCTTAATTTGAAGAGAGTCTGGGGGTACGACGACACCCTTAAGAGTTTTAAATTCAAGAGCTTAGTTTGCATTGTAAAGATGTATTTTAGCTTAAAGAGTTGAGTTTCGTACGATTTTAAAAAATAACGGGACATTTTGTTAAACGATGGGGAGCAATCCATAAAATAGTGCACAATGCAAATTATTCCAGTAGGCTCCCGCAATCACCTAGAGATGGGGGCGCTGATACAGGCCGGGTTTGGAGCACCGAATGTGGTGGCCGGTGTGACCGAAGACAGTAATCATTGGTGGGCAGCTCTTGCTGTTGAGCAAATTGTGAGGATGAGTAGCAGAGATGTGGTTTTAGAAAGAAGCACTGCAGCTTGTGATGGGTTTGAAAGGATAGATCCATCCAGGGATTATTTAGAAATGGTTCAACAGTACAGTATGACCAAACTTAGAGAACTGAAACAAGATAAAGGCCTTAAACAGAGTTCTCTTTAAACAAGGACCAATCTTTACTTTGCAATAGCAACTTTTTCTCTGTTTATGTGCAAACTGTTTTGCTTTGAACTTTTACTAAAACTTTTAAAAACGGAGATATTTGATCTGTGGAATTATTTTCACACATGTCACACTATTACCAAAATCCCATGAAACAAATGAAAGCTGCAGACTTTGGTAACTTTGGATAAACGCAGCCACATTTTTCGTCTACTTTTATAGAAGTATTTATGGATTATTTATTTGAACATTAGCAGTAATATCAGTCAGAAACTGTCAAATGGATGATTGATGACCTTAAACCCCATCCCAAATTATGAAATATGACGTTTTAAAAATATGAATTATGAAATATGATGTATGAAATTAAGTCCCATCCCAAAAATACGAATTATGAAATTTACCCCCAGCCCAAACTATAAATTATTGCCTCGCCCAATTCAATCTCGCCTCTCCGACTTTGTCTCCCAACTGTCCAACTTGCGCTGACCCTCTAATGTCCTCATTTCTAATCCTGTCCATCCTCGTCACACCCAATGCAAATCTCAGCATCTTTAACTCTGCCACCTCCAGCTCTGTCTCCTGCTTTCTGGTCAGTGCCACCGTCACCAACCCATATAACATAGCTGGTCTCACTACCGTCCTGTAGACCTTCCCCTTCACTCTTGCTAATACCCATCTGTCACAAATTACTCCTGACACTCTTCTCCACCCATTCCACTCTGCCTGCACTGTCTTTTTCACCTCTCTTCCACAATCCCCATTACTCTGTACTGTTGATCCCAAGTATTTAAACTCATCCACCTTCATCAACTCTACTCCCTGCATCCTCACCATTCCACTGACCTCCCTCTCATTTACACACATGTATTCTGTCTTGTTCCTACAGACCTTCATTCCTGTCCTCTCTAGAGCATATCTTCACCTCTCCAGGGTCTCCTCAACCTGCTCCCTACTCGCTACAGATCACAATGTCATCAGCAAACATCATAGTCCACGGGGACTCCTGTCTGATCTCGTCTGTCAACCTGTCCATCACCACTGCAAATAAGAAAGGGCTCAGAGACAATCCCAGATGTAATCCCACCTCCGTCATTCTTACCACAGACCTCACCACTGTCACACTTCCCTTGTACATATCCTGTACAACTCTTACGTACTTCTCTTCCACTCCCAACTTCCTCATGCAATACCACAGCTCCTCTCAAGGCACCCTGTCATATGCTTTCTCCAGGTCCATAAAGACGCAATGCAACTCCTTCTGGCCTTCTCTAAACTTCTCCATTAACATCCTCTGAGTAAACATACTAAACCAAATTAATAAATAAAGAAGAGTAAGATAGTAAATTCAGAGAAGAAGCCTAATAGACAACATAATTGATGGTCTCACACACACACTCACAGGTTACATGAGCATCTTGACATGGAGGTAAACTGAGAGAAGGGTAATAAAGTCAAGTAGAGCTAAATGCCTTCCTGAACAGATGAGTTTTGAGTTGTTTTTTAAAAGAATTCATGGAGTCAGCTGACCTGATTAATTTCGGTAGGTCATTCCAGAGTGTGGGTGCTATACAGCTGAAGGCCCTGTCACCCATGAAGTGTAGATTAGTGTGAGGCACAACAAGATTACCAGAATCAGAGGACCTTAGTGGGCGGGCAGGAACATAGTGATGGAGAAGGTCACTGATGTAATTTGGCGTGAGGTTATTTAAGGCTTTGTAGGTTATTAGTAGGATTTTATATTTGATTCTGTAAGACACAGGGAGCCAGTGAAGGTGAAGCAGGATGGGTGTGATGTGCTCGCTTCTGCTGGTCCGTGTAAGGACTCTTACAGCCGAGTTTTGAATAAGCTGGAACTGTGATAGAAGATTAGACAGAAGGGAATTACAATAATCGATGCAGGATGTGATAAAAGCATGGACGAGTTTCTCAGTGTTAGTAAAGGAGAGGAGGGAGCGGGATATGTTACGGAGGTGAAAGAAAGAATGTTTCTTAATGTGATTTATGTGGGTGGAATTAGAAAAGGAGGAATCAAAAATGACACCAAGATTTTTTACAGTAGAGGCAGGTCTGATGAGATCACTGCCAAGATGGACTGGGAAGGAGCTCATTTTATGAAGTTGCAATTAAGTCCCAATTTGCAGGAGTTCAGTTTTGTTGCAGTTTAATTTTAAAGAGTTCTGCTCCATCCAGGTTTTAATTTCACTGAGGCAAGTTGTGAGCTGAGAAAGCTCTGATGAAGTTCCACTTTTAACATTGAAATAGAGTTGAGTATCATCTGTATAAAAATGATAAGCGGTGAGCAGACTGGCACAAAATGTCTGCCATTTCGTTATTCAGGTGGATGCTGCACATTTGTGGTGGTTGAAGTGGCTCCCCACTCACTATGTAAAGCACTTTGAATAGTGAGAAAAGCACTATAAGAATGTAAAGAATTATTAATATTAATACTTGTATATGTATTGGGTGGAACACAGCCTGTTTTGGAGCACTGCTTGTTTTAATAAAGGCACTGTTATACTTTGCACGCATGTGTCCTTAATGAACATCACATCCCGGTCATGTTTTTGACGATTCCAGGTAGAGGTGGCTGTTGGAGCCAACCCGGGCCGTCACAGTATCTATGAAAGTAAATATATAGTAATTAAAAAAGATACAAAATAAATAATGAATTGGCTGCTGTGATGCCCTCTGTGTGGTGTTTGCATGTTCTTCTTGTGCCCTTCTTCTTCTTCTTTCAGCTGCTCCCGTTAGGGGTTGCCACAGCGGATCATCTTCTTCCATATCTTCTTGTGCTCATAAAGGTATCTAAAGACTTCAGTCTCCCTGCTCAATCCAAAAACAATGATGTCAATTTGCCTGACCACTCTGCACAAGCTTTATTTGAGTAAGTGTGCCCTGTGATGGACTGGCATCACGTCCTGTGTTTGATCTTATCTTACGCATGCAGCCGTGTGAGAAACTTAAGTGATGAATGAATAATAAACTAAAAATGAGCCATTACAATGAACCTTCAATAAGAGGAACACACTAAGCTTAAAAAGAGAAATAGACAAATGACACATACTGTATGTGATGGCATCAAAAAAGTCATTCCATTAATGAAGCAAACACCAGGCAAAATGTTATATAAAACTGCCAGTTCTCAAAGTTTGAAGTCATAACTTGTTTATCTTTTTGTTAATTTCTGCCTGCAGAAAATAAAAGTTTTGGCCAGGCTGGAAAGAGCACTGTGCTTACTGGCAAGTTGCAGTCGCCTCCACCTTAATCAGCTTGTGTCTCACACTGATGAGACTGTCATCCCCGGGCCGAATGCGCGCACGTGTCTGCATGTGGCTCACGGTCATCCGCACTCGGCTAGGCCGGCCAGGAAGGCTATTTTTAAAGCCGCTGTGATCTTTTTTAATTGACCCCGTGTGACCTGCGTGCTTTGTTTTGACTGCTGGGTGTGCTGATGACGTGTCTGGAAGGCTATCTCCAAGCCAACACAGTTTCCTGGCATTGTCTGGTGCTCAAAGTGGGAGCGTGTTGCTCTTTTTCGGCACTTGTAGTCTGGCTGAGTGTTTTAATGATCTGTGGTCGGGAGCAGAGATATGCGGAGTTAAATGGAGCGTGAAGGCTTTTGCCCACTGCCAGATTCTGGCCGATTACAGCATGAACTCAGTCAATTGAAAATCAGTCAGTTATTTTTGAAATTCTCTGACTCTGTCTCTCATCCAATTTATAATACTGAAAACTGTTCATACTTTGTGGTACAATTTATAGCACTACCACCTCAGAGCTATAAGGGAGCTGAGAAATCACTGTCTGTGTGGAGGAGACACATTCAGTCTTCATCATCTTCATCTTCATCTTCTTCGGGTTGATGTTACTAATCAGCCTTCTCTATACAGTACAGCTTTGTCCTGCACCTCCTTCCCAGTCAAACTCTTTCTTTTATTTCATCCCCCCACCTGTGTTTTAGCCCACCTCTCCTTCTCTTCCCCTGTACTTCCATTTGCATCACTCTTTTGCCCACATATTCATTGTCTTTCCTCAGCACACATCCATACCATTTCAGCCTACTTTCCTGGGCTTTCTTAGTTTCTGTATCTCTCCCACTTTTGTTGTACCTCTATTTGTCTCATTTCTTCTTCTGCCCGTTTTTTGTAACGCCACACACCGCTCTCCACATTCTCGTTTCTGTTACCTCCAACGACTCCTCCCGGGTTCCCTTTACTGCCCATGTCTCACCTCCATACATCATTGCTGGTCTAACCACTGTCCTAAAAACATTAACTTTGACCGTCACCTTCATTTTCCGATGGCACAAATCTCCCGATGCCTTCTTCCAATTGTTCCATCCACATTGCACTCTGCATCATATTCTCCATCTTTGACTTTGCGTTGCTCATGGAGTCCCGAATGAAGCACATGACCTGCATTGTGAGGGAGCGTCAGTTACAACACTAAAGCCATGTGGCACTATTACCTGAGGATGATCCGGCTCACAGGATTCTCATTGTTGTGGACCTGAGTGGCTGGACCAGGCCAAGGGGACACCCACGTAACACCTGGCAGCGGCAGATAAAGTGTCATTTCCGGAAGGTGGGACTGGGACCACGTGTCTGCCTTGGAGGGTTGCCAACCAGGATCCGGAGCTGTGTTTCATCGTGTGGTGGGTGCAGCAATGCGCTGTACCAGTGCATGCTCCCCAACCTGACCTGACCTGATATTCCAGTGTATTAGAAAGACTTGCCTAGTAGCATCTTAAACATCCTTTGGCTTTCGGTAACATCAAATCTAATTTAATTTTGGTTTTCACACAATGAAATTCTTATTGCAATTTTGACCAACTATTTTTTTGGAACATTGTACCTCTGATCGTGTGGTGGGCTGTTTCATCGTCAACACGCTGAACCGGTGCATGCTCCCCTAACCTGACCTGACTCTTTTCAGTAGCCAACTTCTGAATCCTGAACATCATTAAACCTCAGATATTCTGTCTTCTTTCTGTTTATCTTCAGCCTTCCATCATTCAAAGTTCTTCCTCATTCTTCCAATTTCCTCTCCATTTCCTCCTTTGTGGTGTTACACAACACAATGTTATCAGCAAAGAGCATTCACCAGGGGGATTAGTCTTTTATCCTACGAGTCAACACATTGATAACCAGATCAAAGAGGTAAGGACTTAAAGAAGATCCCTGGTGCAGACCTCCTCTAACCAGGATCTTGTCTGTTAACCCAGAGTCCTCACTCCCTCATGCATATCCTGGACAATCCTCACACACTCGTCTGGTACTCCTTTATCTCTCATCCACCCTCCTGACCTCGTGACATGGCACTCTACCATAAGGCCTTCTCCAGATCAATAATCACCTTAAACAAACCTTTCTGTTTTTCTTGATGATCCTCTATGAACTGTCCAAATCCAAAGACCGGTTCAGTTGTTCCTCTCCCTGATATAAAACCAAACTGCTCATCCACTATGGTGGTCTCCTCCTTAACTCTTCTCACTGTAACCCTTTCCCAAATTGTCTGTCCACATCTCTGTGTGTTTTTATCTCCTGGTATTCAAGTCCTCTTTCCACACCTCAGACCTTGGGTGTGTGTTACGTCGACTGGTTACCCTCGAATGACTCCGAGTTATGTGCGTGAGTGTGATTTACATTGAATTGTTGTCTCATCCATGTTTTGTTCCTGCTTTGGATCCACAGATAGAAAACAAAGCCCTGGCTCCTCCTGACTTTGAAATTTAAAAAGTTAGATTAAAAGCATTAGTGTATCTTTCATGGTTCCCACTAATCATCATTTGCTTTCTAAAAATACTTTGAAAGAATCTTGCAACCGTTAAAAAATAAATCAGGAGAAATTAGCAGATAAGTGTGAGCCTGTGATGCATTGACATCCTTTTCAGGTGAATGTGAGTGAGGGTGTGCCTGGGTAATGTAGGGTAATGGCTTCCAATTCAGGGATGGGTTTTTATTTTGTGCCAATATGGAGTTCAGCCTCTGCAGCTCTGATTTGGAATACGTGGGTCTGGAAATGGGAGGAAAAGCAAAAGAGACAACCAAACTAGGTGGAAGGGCAGATGATGTAGAAAAGACACGGACAGCGTATAGGCTTAGGCAGATTTGTGGCTGGTGAAATTGAAAGCAAATACATGTAAAGTATAAGGAAAGAGAAATGTTTGATTTGAATACACAACGGGCGGTCCAAAATTTGAAAGTACCTCTTTATGAGAAGGTCCTGGGGGTCGTGGTGGACTCACCGGTGTAGTGGGTTATATATCATGAGGTGTGGGGTCCAGGTCATGTTAAGCTTAAGTTTTATAACACGCTGGTCAGGTCCCACCTGGAGTACTGTGTTTAGTTTTGGTTTCCATATTACAAAAAAACACAGAGCAGCCCCAGAAAAAGAGCAGAGAATAGCAACTAGGCTGACCCCGCGAATTGGAGGTATGACCTATGAGGAGACATTGAAGGAGCTGAACCTTTTCACACGAGGGAAGTCAAGGGGACACAGTCAAAGTGTTAAAAAATTATAAATGGAATCGGTACAGTACACCCCAGTTGGTATTTGAAAGTAAATTCTGTGACAAGGGAGAGATTTCGCACAAAGGTTAAAAAGTTTTTCTTCATGCAAAGAACCGTAGACCGGTGGAGAGTAGGTCTGAAGGGATATTTAAATCTCGACTTGATGGGTGATCGGGGTGGGCAGCGTCGGTCCTGGTGGGCCACAGTGGCTCCAGGTTTTTGTTCCCACCCAGTTTCTTAACGAGAGGTCAGTGATTGCTGCTGAAGCACTTGTTACTCAAGTGACATTTTGGTGGTCCCGCTTGTTAAGGTTCCCCACCCTTAATTGCTTATTTCAGTCTTATACAAGTTTTTAATGGCTCCTTATTAGGAATGACAAAGGAGCCAGCAGTTCTCCATCTAACTTATTTCCATTTACACCTGTGGTGGGTTCATCATGCACTATTTGGTTCAATAAAACACATGAAAGACAGAAAAACTATCCATTTTAGGCTTCAAATCAAGCCTTAAAATTAAATAAAGTCTGAGATTGGTGTCTAATTAAGCAAGTGGGTTTGAAAGAAAAGCTGCAGCCACTGTGGCCCTCCAGGACCAACACTGCCCAACCCTGATGTAGACGAATAGGACGGAAGAGCGTGTTGGGCTGAACGGCCTGTTCTTGTCACAGAGTTCCAAACAATAAGATGGTAAACATATCTTTTGGGTAAGAATTCAACAGAAAAAAAAAATAAAACGGGAATGTCGCTTGAACTGTAAACTGAGGATAATGATAGTTTGTTTAGAAAATGATGGCTGGACATGTCTTATTTCACTACTTTGTCCATCTTGCCTGAAGAAGGGGCCTGCGTTGCTTCGAAAGCTTGCACACTGTAATCAATTTAGTTACCCTATAAAAGGGGTCATTTTGCTTGACTTCTCACGACATCCACTTCCTCAGAAATATAAATGAATCATATAGTATTAACTAGCTGTCCCCTGCTGCTCCGCACATGTAGTAGTGAAACAGGACAAACTTTAAAAATCAATAAAAAAAAATGTAATTCTGGCTAAGCAGAAGGTAGGTACGCCCGTACCGTCAAACGTTGGCACCGTATTTGATTGTGTTCAGGTCTGACGGGAGAGCGTCCCCCACATGGGGAGAAGAGCACATGGCCGTGACAACTCTGCCAATCACCAGGGCCCTCCTGCCTTCCCCACTCCTGAGGTCCCACTTCCCCCTCCCCTCTGCCTGCAACCTCTGTCTAGGATTTGCATGAATAAATCGGTACCACAAGTGAACTATGATACTAGAAGTCGCCACATCACCCGGAATGTTCATGCAAATTATAGAAAAAAAAAAACCCTATCTAAATCCGTTAAACAGTTCACTCATGAAAAGCGGACAGACATACAGACAGAAGTTGGATTGTATATATTATAAGAAAGGCGCTATATAGCGCCCGACCCGACACAGACTTGACACGGGAGGCACGTATAAAATAAAAAGATTTATTTTTCTTCAGCTGGAGGGCACGTCTTCCCTGTGAACCCTCCAGCCACAACAAAAATCTGAGGTGGCGCAGTGGTAGCGCTGCTGCTTTGCAGTAAGGAGATTGTGGGTTTGCTTCCCGGTTCCTCCCTGTGTGGATAGCGCTTTGAGTACTGAGAAAAGTGCTATATAAATGTAATGAATTATTATTATTTAACACAGTCCCAAGCACTAAACACTGAATCACCACACTCCTCTCTCTTTCACCACCACTCCTCCACAGCTTTGTCCTCCTTCCACCCGACTCTGGCCGCTGAGTGGTGGTCGCTGGCTCCCTTTTATTGGGTACCCGGAAGTGCTCCAGGTGTTTGATTGCCGACATCCGGCTGTACTTCTGGGTAAGGCGAAACCAGTGCCCAAAAGGGACTAGCGCAGCACCCCTTGGCGGCGCCTGTGGAACCCCACAGGTGGAGTGGTGGCTCTGAGGCTAGGGATCTGCACTGGCAATCAGAAGGTTGCCAGTTCGAATCCCGTAAATGCCAATAGGGACTCTGCTCTGTTGGGCCCTTGAGCAAGGCCCTTATCCTGCAATTGCTGAGCGCTTTGAGTAGTGAGAAAAGTGCTATATAAATGCAAAGAATTATTATTATTACAAAACTCCAACCCCTATGAAGCCCTGGGGGAGTCTGAGGCACCACTGTAACCCAGGGAAGCTGCCATCTAGTGTCCAGGGAGAGATACTGAGCTTCCCACCCTTGTCCCCCTGGCAGATGTGCTGAAGGGGTGTCCTTGCCATCCGTCACAATATATAATAGCTGTCCCCAACGGATCAGCCCGCGTAGTAGTGAAACAGGACAAATTTTAAAAATCAATAAACTAAAAGGTATCGCTAGCTAAGCGGAGGCAGGATACCCTCCAAAATGCAGAGGTAGACCGACTCCCCACATTTGATGTCACGCTTCCCCCTCCCCTCGGCCCGCAGTCTCTCTCTCGGATTAGCATGAATATATCATTCCTGCAAGTGAACTATGATTCTTAGTGCGTTGAGAGAAATTGCAAAATCAACCGGAATGTTCAAGCAAATTCTAGAAAAAAACCCGATCTAAATCCGTTAAGTAGTTCTCTCGTTCGCTAGCTAAACGAAGGTAAGATACGCCCCAAGGCTGGCGTGTGAGTGAGGAGGGCCCTGCCCCACTCCCCTCGGTTCGCCGCCTCTCTCTCAGATTCGCGCAGATAAATCGGTACCGCAAGCGAACCATGATACTTAGCGTGATGAGAGAAGTCGCAAAATCAACCGGAATGTTCAAGCAAATTATGGAAAAAAAACTCAATCTAATTCTGTTAAGTAGTTCTCTCGTGAAAAGCAGACAGAGATAAAGACAGACAGACAGATGTTGGTTTATATATATATATATATATATATATATATATATATATATATATATATATATATTTGCAGCTGGCGATCCACGAAGGGAGAAAAAAGAATCACGTATCATAAAATAGTTTTTATTCCTGAGCTTTCAACCCCTATCAGGGGTCTTCATCAGAGGATAATGCTTAGACTTACAAGAATCAAAGGCAATATATAGTAATACATTAAGGGGGGGGGGGAGGTGACTAAGTCCGTATGATCGGGGGGGTGGGGGGGGGTTTGTATAGTTTATTTATTATGTACATGTTCTTCTTAAATTGGCATATGCTGGATTTATGTCCAAGTGTCTGTTGATGGTGTTTTCATCTGATAGCCAAGACTCGGCCAACTCTCTGGCACTTTTAGTACTGGCCTTAACTTGTAAGTCTAAGTATTATCCTCTGATGAAGACCCCTGATAGGGGTTGAAAGCTCAGGAATAAAAACTATTTTATGATACGTGATTCTTTTTTCTCCCTTCGTGGATCGCCAGCTGCAAATATGCAAACCGTATCACAGACCTTCTCTTCCATATATATATATATATATATATATCCATCCATCCATCCATTATCCAACCACAGGGTCACGGGGGTCTGCTGGAGCCAATCCCAGCCAACACAGGGCACAAGGCAGGAACCAATCCTGGGCAGGGTGCCAACCCACCGCAGCATATATATATATATATATATATATATATATATATATATATATATATATATATATTATTGCATGGCCCCTTTTAAACTGAGCTCAATGGCAAAGAACTTTACATTTCTATTTGTATCGCCACCGTGAATACGGAAGAACAGCACACATGAACAATTTGATCTCTAATACTGGAAGAAGTTCTTGCACTACAGTTAGGTAGTCCATGTGTGCTTAGACAGTATAATATAACATGCATAAAAGGAATGACATAAACACAAAAAAGAAGGGTTTGGGCAACAGGGGGATGACCCTGTTTAATGTCCACCGATTTGGAGATAGTTACAAAAATGAATAAGTTCATCAGTCTCACACATTTCATCAGCTCTCCAAAGAGTTCCTCGTGGTTCTGGAGTGGTTGATCCAACATGGTGATAATTTCCTACAGGCAGGTGAATTTAGCAGTGAGGTGGCAGCGAAAGACCTGATGGGACAATTAGTCCTGGCGAAACTGACGTCATGGAGCTTCTGGATCATGCTCCTCCATTTCTAAAGCAAACGGTTAGTGTGAGTGTCACCTCCAAATCCTTCCCCAAAATGTTAGACGGCCTGTTCCCCGTGTGAGCTTGCATGTTTAACATGTGACATTTTAACACTCTCTAGAGGCTACCCCAGGAGGCTTGGGTACAAAGTAGGGACCAGTCCTGGAACAGAGTGCCGTTCTATCTCAGGACAAGCACATAAATACACACACAGTCTCTTAGGGTGGTCAGTTTAAAATCATATATAGTCTTCTCAAACTCATTTCATCCAATTTAAGGTCTTGTTGGGCCACTGAGTGCAAGGCAGGAGGCAGTTATGGACCGGGTGTTAATCCACAGGGCCTACTCACATGCACATCCATAAATCCACGGCCAATTTAGAGTTAGGCAGCAGGTCTTTGAGGAGTTAGAATGAAAGGCAGGCCATGCCAGTGAAAACACACACACACAGACACACGGAGGCAGAAGGTGTAAACTGGACAAGAATCGGATGCAAGATCTGAATGAAGCCCACTGAATTTGTAAAGATGCAGTGCTATTTATTCATGCCACTCAATGTAACAATATGTGCTCACATATTCCTACAAAGTTACAACCCAGGGGGAATGTGTGGCATCCAAGCACATAATTTACAGCTCACTGTCTCCTAGCTGTGTGCCTTCCAGATCGTGAAGAGCAGGGGTATGAGCCGCACTTACTTTATGGCCCATTAGTGCCCATTCAACTGGCATGAAGCAGACATCTCAGAGAGGGAGTCTGTCGTTCCACATACAGTAACCGGGCATCTCCTGAAGCACCACGCCCTCTCTCACAATACGTGCGTTTCTCTCCATTTGATTTCCAGTGCATTGTGGCCGCAGATAGCAGGACACACATTCTGGACACGGCATAAAGAGGGAGCTTTATAAATAGAAGCACTGGAGCCGAATCAAAATTCCCTTTGTCTTTGAAACAATGTTTGGTGATTTTTTTTAAATAGAACTAAGAAAGTCCCACGGAGCAGTTTTCCTGCAGCTGCACATGGGCGTTTTTTTCTTTTTTTTTTGGGGGGGGGGGGGCGCCGCGGGTTTAGGGTTGGACAATGATTGGTGGTGGAGTAGGGATATGGTGTGGTTACCAGGAAAAAGAATGGTGAGAACCACAGGGCAGCGGAAGCAAAAGCTACAGATGAAGAGAAACGAAGGGTGTTGAGGTGCGGAGTTGGGGGAAATATTCAGTATTATTTATTCGATAAAGGACTGGACACCCTGTGAGCCACTTCCAGCGCAACAGACCACGCGCTGCGTGTCAGCATCCCACCCAGCTGAACGTGTGAAAGAGGAGCATGCAGTATGATCTAGTGGCTTGGGTACAAAGTCTGAAATGACACAGGTGCCAATTTATGCTTCATGGAGCCAACGAGTCACTTAAGCTGCCTGTGCTCCAACTTTTATAAAAATGGATAATTATCCAAATGCTGTGAGATGTCCCATGTGAAGATATTAACCAGATGATGAAAATCTTAGCACATCAGTAGGTGACACTACCTACATGCAGTGCCCTCCGGACTCCAAGGGGTAGAAGCAACTTGAGGTATCTTATGAAGCCATGAAATGCACCTGATGATTCACAAATACTTGTGATGCCAACTGTCCCAAATTTTATTGTGCCCTGAAATGGGGGGACCATATAGAAAAAGAGTTGTGTAACCAAAATGGCAAATCCCCTTAAATGAAAGTCTGCAATGTGCACTTTAAACACGTCTGAATTGTTTGGTTTGTCGTTTTAAATTATAGAGCAGCTGGGGAAATCAATGAAAAATGGGACTTTGTCCCAAACATTATGGAGGGCACCGTGAGTCCTACCATAAGAGATTTCTTTATGTATTTTAAGCATATAGCAGTAAATACATGAAATCTACAAACCCTCATCATTGTACTGTATGTGCATACGTATACATAAATGGAAGGCAGCTCTGTTAGGTCGTCCAGTCCAACACAGGCCACAAGCTCATGCCATCCGATGCACACTTGAGTCAGAGATTTACTGCTTATATGTACAATAATATATATTTAACCTCACAAAGTAAAATCTGTGCATGTGTGCCTATATGTTTTTCTTCTTTTGCATTAATGTTGCATTTATTTTCTCTTAATCATGCAGACGAAGACTCGGAGGCTGAAACCCACCACAACTTATCTTTTAACAATACACAGAGTTCAAACTCCAGCTTGGCCAGGATGACACGCAGCCTTGGTAAGAAGAAAAGTCTTGAAAACTTTGGCACGCGTTCTCTTGGCTTTACTTTTGTATCTTGCATCAAAAGTGCATTTTGTATTATATCCTTATCTGTTCTCATTTGTATGTGATTTGGTATTAATTTTTGGATAACAAAAGGAGAAATTGGAGACATTGTACATATGCTGAATATATGCTACTGCCATATCTATACTAATAAAAGGCAAAGCCCTCACTCACTCACTCACTCACTCACTCACTCACTCACTCACTCACTCACTCACTCACTCACTCACTCACTCACTCACTCACTCACTCACTCACTCACTCATCACTAATTCTCCAACTTCCCGTGTAGGTGGAAGGCTGAAATTTGGCAGGATCATTCCTTACAGCTTACTTACAAAAGTTAGGCAGGTTTCATTTCGAAATTCAAAGCGTAACGGTCATAACTGGAACCTCTTTTTTGTCCATATACTCTAATGGACTGCAGCTCGCTGGCTGTGGGAGGCGGGGTTGCGTATCGCGTCATCACACCTCCCACGTAATCACGTGAACTGACTGTGAACGCAGTACGTAGAAAACAAGGAAGAGCCCCAAAGAGCGCTGAAGAAAACATTCATTACACAATTGAGAAGGCAGCGAAACAATAAGAAGCGAGCGAGTGACGCATACAAGCATATTCATAAGTGCAGCTAAGGCGGAAACAAAGCACGGTGTAAACCGTAAGTTTAAATTAAGTTTGGCAAGATTGCTTTTCTCCTGTACAACTATACGTTGCATTCTCAACAGTAAGCTTGCACGACTTGGTCATATTACAACCGGAGTGCTGAACTGACAACGTGGTATACAAAGAGAACTATAACAATCGTAATAAACGAACAATAAACCACTACAGAACCGCTAAGCAAGGAGAAAGGACGGCCTTATATGGCGTTCGTTTATAAAACAGCGGACAGGCTGTGTGAAGGCAACTTCACAAAAAAACAGATCCTTAACAAATTGTTATTGGTATATTTTCCCTCAATTTAAAAAGGTTTTCTTTTCTTCTTAATTAAAATATAAAAGCAATACTTCACCGCTGCGAAGCCCCTCTAGCGCTGACGTCCAAGGTTCGATTCCCGTAAGGGAGTGCAGTGAGTTTGTACGCCTGATGAGCCAAGAATTAGGGCGAAACACGTGTTGCGTACTCTTTGCATTATTTAACAGTAAACTATTTTCAACCATTCTGTGATCTGCTTCTCACAACTGAAGGCACCGTGGTGGATGTTAGCTGACTTGCTGGCCAACCATAAGCGTTACCTGGTAGGTAACCACCCATACAATCAGATTGTGATTCAGACTACGAATGCCGTGAATATATATATATATATATATATATATATAGATAGTAGTAGATATGTATATATATACTGTATATATATATATATATATATATATATATATATATATATATATATATATATATATATGAATGTATGTATGTATGTATGTATGTATGTATGTATGTCTATATTTATATATATATATATATATATATGTGCATATATATATATGTGTATATATATGTAGATATGTATATATTTATATCTATATATATGTACATATGTATATATATATGTAGATGTGTAAATTTGTATATGTATATATATGTATATGTGGATGTGTATATGTATGTATATATATGTATATGTAGATATGTGTATATGTAGATATGTATATATAAGTATATATGTATATGTATATATATGTTTACATAACCTCTTTAACACACTACTTCTCCGCTGCGAAGCGCGGGTATTTTGCTAGTATATATATATATATAATGTGGCACGCGGCTGGGGGTGGCACCCAGCCGGGACACCCAGGAGGACCGGAGGAGGGCTCACGCCTCCACCAGACTACAAGGGGGCGACCGCCCTAGTTCCTTTGGGGGCCACGGGTACAGAGCTGGGAAGCTCAACCCTGTAGGGGCATGTAGTCACTGCCAGGGGGCGTCTCCATGCCTGGAGAACCCTGGACCCCCGCACTTCCGCCACACCAGGAAGTGCCGGGGGGAAGACGAGTGGGGACACCCGGTGTGCTTCCGGGTATGCAGCCGGCACTCCGCACTTCTGCCACACTGGGGAGTGCCGGTGGGAGATTGCCGGGAAGGACCTGGAGCACATCCGGGTGCGTATAAAAGGGGCCGCCTCCCTTCATGGAATGACTGGAGTTGGGAGGAACAGGACAAGGTCTTAGAGGAGAGACAGCGGCCTGAAGAGAGTGAGGCATTGTGGTTTAGCCTGGACTTTGGGGAGTCTGTGAGTTGTGTGGCACTATAACTTGTAAATAAATGTGTGTTGGGTGACAAAATGATGTCTGCCTGTCTGTGTATATATATATATATCTATGGGGCGGCACAGTGGGTAGCGCTGCTGCCTCGCAGTTTGGAGACCCGGGTTCGCTTTCCAGGTCCTTCCTGCGTGGAGTTTGCATGTTCTCCTCGTGTCTGCGTGGGTTTCCTCCCACAGTTCAAAGACATGCAGGTTAGGTGTATTGGCGATTCTAAATTGTCCCTAGTGTGTGCTTGGTGTGTGGGTGTGTGTGTGTATGCCCTGCAGTGGGCTGGCAACCTGCCCGGAGTTTGTTTCCTGCCTTGTGTTGGCTGGAATTGGCTCCGGCAGACCCCCGCGACCTTATAGTTAGGATATAGCTGGTTGGATGATGGATGGATGCATGGATATATATATATATATATATATATATATATATATCTTAATACATAATTCGCCTGCCTCCTCACTCACTCACTCACTCACTCACTCACTCACTCACTCACTCACTCACTCACTCACTCACTCACTCACTCACTCACATGACTCATGTCCATCCGAAGCCAAATGCGCAGCTGCCCGAAAAACCTTACCGACATCCAACCCCAACATTGTGGCGGGCGGCGGATTTACGGCCGCAAAAATTCAAAGAGAAAGGCGACTTCGATTAAAGCTCTAGAGGCCTGAAAGGCAATTTCGACTACAGCTCGAGGCCTAATTACGCATTCTGATTCAATTACGCATTCATTCACTACACCTATATCAGGTTTGTGGTGCTTATACTTATTACTATTCCATATTGTACTGGAACATTCATCATTCAATATTATACTATAGGCCTGGAAAATTCATCAACTAACAGTACAAGCCTGTACAGTAATGAGTAAAGCAGACTACAATCATTACAAAACAACTTCTTCGTTACTTATCATTTGTTCTTCATACACTGCTGACACAAACTTATGCTTGTTTCATCTTACGTTGTCGAAACGGGCTCTTTGTGTAGTATATACAGTATATAAAATCCTAAGCCTAAAAGTGCAACGGTGACATTTTTAATGTCATGTTTTTTGTCACACTTTAAATCAGGCTTATTTTAAAGCCTACATACAGTATATATGTTTGGTATCATTCTTTTCAGAATTTATCGAACTTTAATGTGATGTTGTTAGATTTTCAGATTCTTATTCCGTTTTTAAATTATAAACTAAAAAATATCATGAACTCACATCCCGCGAGATGAGACTTTGTACCAAGAGATTTAACTATGCCCGGGACTGGAAATAAAAGACATAGAGTAGGAACACTGCTGTACAGGCTTTTAAATGTTCGAAGCGCCGTGCAAGATGCAGATCATGCGGCACGGCAGCAGCAGCAAGCCAGTAGCTGATCGAGCAAAGAGGTAAAAAAAAAGTTTTAGTTTCCCATTATATTACCGTTTAAGAGGGGGTTTCAGAGGAGCTACCGTGTCTCCTTGGGGTGCGTTCAGCTCCCCTCTTCACAACACAAGCAGCAGAGATGCAAAGTGGCTGGCGAGCAAAGAGAGCAGGGGGGAATCCCCTAGTGTATATATATTGTATTTTATATATATATTGTGAAGCCCAGGGAACATACAGCCATCCTATCCCTGACACAGACAGGTAGGTCACGACTTTGCCACACAGCACATAGTTTATTTATGCAGTGTTGCCTTCACAGCACACAATGCTCACATAGCACAACACAGTAAAGCACCCAAATAGTCCCTTTTGTCACCGGTCCTTCTGCCTCCACTCTTCCTCAAGAGCTACGTCCACCTCCTTCCGACTCAGGCCGTTGAGTTGTGGCGACTGGCTAATTTTTTAGGGCACCCGTTCACCATTCTCTGCAGTACAATCTTGAACTGAGCATGTGCCACGCCACAGCATTTGGCAGATATTGAGGGTGGACTCCACGTTGCACCTGCAGAAACTAGTGAGAGCAAACAGAGAAAAAGAGACGGCCAGACAGATGGAAATTCTCCTTGACAATAACTAAAACTTGTGGTGTCCACTTCAGTTCATCAGTAGTAATGAGCAAAACAATCTGAGCGAATTGAATTGGCAGGGAGACTCTGCGTGTGGCTTCGCCAAAAGATTCGCAAAATTAAACTCGAATGAAATTCATGCCATCCCCAGAAGAAGAAGGACGTTTAGTTCCTGTCTGCAAGTGTTTTCGTGCCTTCAATTTGCATGCGTCTGCCTGTCATTTTTTATTTCTACAAAGATCACTAATGCCGATGTCACATTATGTGACGTCTAGTTGCTACAGTTGCTAATCTAATGTCTCTTAAACAACTGGACATATCAGACTGTGTGACTGCGTGCTCACCACTTGTTCTGACAAGGAATCGAGTTCTGCATGATGGACCCGGTGTTGTACCAAGGGTTAACAGGTACAGCGGATTCAGTCTCTGCCCTTTTTTTGCTTTTGTCTATTCTGTCATGGTATTTAAAACATGGCACAGCACACAGACGAGCTCTTCTCCTGTTTGTGAGGTCCAAAACACTCGTATTCCTTATTCTTCATCACTGCATTATATGCATTGTACTTTTGGAAGAGCGTTCTCTGGTGGTCAGTTCTCATGCTCACAAGCCCGCACAGAAGTGTGCATCCCCTCAACTGGGATAAAACGGTGGCTGGGTAGTGCCCTGCGGGTGGCTGTGTGTGCTGGCAGCAGTGACTTTCTGTGTAGTGGGGTTTCCTGTGGAGAAAGTACTGTAATGTGCATGAAGGTGTGTTTTAGTCTGTCTTTGTATGGAAAATATGTCACATTTTTAAAAAATGTTTTGTTCTCCTACACAGTAATGTGAATGAGGGGCATAAATAGAAAGATGGGCACAGAAGCTTTACAGAGGAACATTTCTTAGTTTCAACCGGAAAAAAACTTGAACCCTGAAAAACTCTTTAAAGAGTTCTGCGTTTCACAATTTCAAAGTCACATGCAAAACACAACATTCCCGTTTGCATCACATGCGTCACTTTTTATCAAAAAATTTAGAGCTGCCCACCCTTTCAATGCAGAGGGGAATTTCTATTGCTGTAACCATCTCCTTGGTTTTGCTGACATAAGAAGTGCCATATAAGAGAAAGCCAGGGGAGTCTGCTCAGTCCTTTTGCATCTCTGATCTTATTAGGTCCCTAACAGCATTGCCATTTTACCTTATTCAAATATTCAGGATAAAAAAGAGCTAACTGAGCATGTCTGGTGTGGCAAATGCCTGTGGAATTACACACAGTATAAAGAGTATAAAGAAAACAGAACAAGGTGTCCATGATTTACGATTTGGTCCGATTATGATATTTTGTCTAATCCTTAGACCTCTGAGTCTACAATTTTGGGTAATTAAAAGTCCATCACTCCAGATTAAAAAGAATTAAAACTACTAGCAACATGGTCTCTTCTTATGATTCTTCATTAGTAACCAGTGTGGTGTTCTATGCTGGGTAAGCAACCTGAGCTCAAAAGAAGCACAATGTCTGAACAAGCCTATCAGGAAGGCCTGCTTCATCACAGCATGAACCTGGGACTCACTGGAACCTGCTGTAGAAAATAGGATGATGGCAAAACTGGACTGGCATCATGAAAACATCCTCCATCCCCACCAGGAGGCTCTCTTTTGGAGCACTTTCAGCCACAGGCTCATTCCATCACTCTGTGCTAAGAAGCACCTCTGGGGGTCTGTTCTGCCCACTGCAGCTGTATGCATCTGAATTTCCCAAGTGAGTTATAATAGCTATCTAATCTAATCTAATTCAACCTAACAACCCTAACCCTAACCTAACATAATCTAATGTAATGTAAAGTGATCTAGTCTAAATTGTCACAATGTCACATGGAAATGAATTTGGTTACAATGCATTTTTGGCCATCTTCTCCATTATGTTGCAAGTAGTCTTCTTGAAGGAGCATTTTGGAGTTTCCCCTCCTTCAGAGAAGAGGGAAATCCTATCACTGTCATGCTACAGGCCTGCATTTTGCTTGTCCCTAAAGGATTGCCATGGAGGCAAAGATACCAAAGGATGTTGCAAAACACTTATTCACAAAATAAAATAAATAAATAAATTATGAAACTAGGTTAAAGTGGAAGGCAGGAAAATAACAGAAGGAAGAAGTGCAGAATTGCAGTTTCCTCCAGCGCCGATACACAGTGAGAAGCTACTCTGTTTATATCATAGCTGTTCTTTAGCTCTATACTTTCGCTTGTTTCTAATGCTTCTAAAAATGTGGCCACCAACTTTTGATGTACCCCAACTCATCTGTTTCCCTGCTTCTTAGCTCCAGGGTCCTCAGATTTGCTGGCAAATCTAATGACAAAATCATCTTTTCATTCAGGGATGATGCCAGAACTAGGGCTACCATCTTGAAAAGGTCCCGGTATCAGTGTATCCTACCCCATGAAGAACTGGGGTCTCAGGATTGCCTCCAAGTAGCCCACACTTACTGATGATTCTGCAATGTGCCAGCGTTCATTGTGCAGAAAGGATCCAGGTTATGAACACAGTGGCTGCCCATGTAGGACACCAATCTTATAGAAACCTTAGTGGCTCGCATTCTTCTCCAAATTAATTTGGAGCCTTGCAGTTGGTTCTCCACCATAGGGTGACAGTATGCATTTGCCTTGACTGTATTGTCATGTCATCAGAATCTTCATGGTGATGGTAGCGGCATTTTGAGATCTCATTAGAGTCCTGTCCCCTGCCATTTCTATTCCATCTTGTTAGAGACAAAGTTGTGAAAGGAGATTAAGAAGACAGCATCAGGTTTTACATGCTGTTCTGTGAAATGTATCTCCTCCATTTCCGATTTTCTTCATCACTGCAAATTTTTACACTGAGTGCTTTCAGGTCCTCAACCAAAATCTAATATTAGTTAATGGGTAGGAGTTCTTGAAGAGATACCAGGTGGCGTATGAAGAAATAGCCTGCAAATCATGGGGTACACCCTGACGTAAGTTGTCTGCTGCGGTGATCACCTTTGTCGATGACGTGTTTCGCAATGTTGCCGACAACCTGTGGGGCACTGATGGAAGAACTTCTTCGTTTTGGGGTATTGCTAACAAAACTAGTACTATGGCACTTTCATTTAAATTGCAGAAGCACTCACAATGTGTTCTTGCTTCATGTATCCTTGACATGTCAACCTGAAGACATGAATGCCTAAACGAACATACAGCTCTACAATCAAAGTACGCTGTTCAGATGAATACAGCGTTTCTTCTCTCCAGGATGCATGCAGAACTAACATGAATGAAGACTTCCTGCTAGCTTCGTCTGCCTACATCTGCTGTTGGTAAAGCTGAGGTGTGATGCTCTACCGTACGCAAGCTTGCTTTTTGGTGCGTCACCCTATATTAACATCTATCAAGGCATCAATAGAACTGAATACTTCATCAAGAAGTGATTCACGCATCTGAGAATGCTAGTGGAAATTAAAAATGAAAACACAGACTCCCTAACACACTGATACAGCTGCTCATCTTTAAACAAGAAACGCAAATAATATGGAAGCCAGTAACAATACAGAACAAACTAACTAGTCATGTACAAGGGTGAGACAAATGAATGCCCTAAAATTGTGATAGAAGTTCTAAACACCATACCATTGTCATGTATGTTGGCAACATCATTAGCAAGGATAGTGGAAGCACTGTGCACATGAGCTACATGACGTCATACTAGCAGTATAAAGATGGCCACTCCACTGGAACATGCGCCAATGAGAAGAAGCATTCTGTTGTCGACTTTTTGATCAGTAAAGGGGAGAAAACTATCGAAATTTATCACTAGGGTAATGCAAGCATACGAGTGTAGTAGGAAGTTCCGAAACAGCACAAGTTCTGTGACTTGATGGGTTAAGCACACTGACTAATGATAACAAAGTCGATTGCTTTGTTGCATGTTGAAAGCTTCACAACGGAAAATTGTGAAGAGATGATAAATGACATAGCCTTGCTTACAAACATCAGTCATGGTTCATCACACCACATTATCCATGATGTGTTCCACTTCCGTAAAGTTTCTGCAAGATGGACGCCAGTGCAGCTGATTCTAGAATTAAGACAACACGTTGATGCCTGTCAACAATTTCTGTGACCTGTTGAAGCAGAAGGTCATGGCTTTTTTAGCGGAAATTGTGCAGGTGGTGCATGAGTGGCTGTTCATGCAACCAAAAGACATTTTTTAAAGGAATTCTTACACTTTATTAGCACTAGAGGACTTACGCTGAACTCACTGGAAACCACATAGAAAAAGTATACATTTGCTCACCTGCTGTCAGGGCATCCTATCGTTCTCCATTTTTTGAATGGGTACCTGCCAGAAATTAAATATATGTAGAAAACTTCACAGTGTTTCATAAAATTTGTAGCTAAATGTAAAAGCTGGCCATGTTTTTATGTCCACTCTTAGGTCCTGAAGATCGAGTTTACTCAAGGAAAGCAAACCCGGGTATTGGCTGTTGTGACAGTAGAGGATGCAATGAATTACGAAAAAAAAAATAAGGTTTTCATCTGACTTACGCTTGTAATTGAAGTGAATAACCTTAAAGATTTTGATGAGGTATTAGGGAAACTTAATTTAAAAATCCACCAAGTGAACTTAATGAAATAAATGGCTTGGTCTTCTTTTTCGCATTTCCTGTGTTCTTATGTTCAGTGGTGTTCACCCCACTCTGCTTCTGTAATGATCTCTATGTCCCCTTCCTGTTGTAGCCGAGCTGTGAAATGTCATTGTGCAAGCGGCAATGTGACTTCCTCCATTTTTGTCTTCTAGGGTCCGCAATCAATGTAGAGAGAGCCAAGCTGGCAGAATGCAAAGTTCGCACAGAGGTGATGGAGCTCACCCGGGGTATGGTGGACCGGACCAATGCCAACTTCCTAATTTGGCCCACATGTGTGGAAGTGCAGCGCTGCTCAGGCTGCTGTAACACTCGAAATGTACGCTGCGTGCCAACGCGGGTTCATCTGCGCCATCTAATGGTGAGAAATTTGGACGTGTTTTGTCATATTAACAATATATAGATAAAAAGGTGCTTATGACTGAGTAATATTGAGACAGAAAAGATCAATCAGGAATCATTATAAAAATACCGCATAATAATTTTAAATTAGAAGAGCAGTTTGTGGGTTTTGGATGTTTACGTTTCCATAGGAGTTCAGTAGGCTCAGTTTAAATTGTTTTTGTTTTATTCAAATCTTTATACTGTGTCTTTTTAGAATTTCAGTTAAATCCTTAGCTATTTGATTTTCTGACATGCCTCTAGTCTTGAACTGACCTCCCCAGGACAGGCTCAGTTTCAGATCACTGCTCACCTGCTGTCAGGGCTTCCTATCGTTCTCCATTTTTTGAATGGGTACCTGCCAGAAATTAAATATATGTAGAAAACTAAACAGTGTTTCATAAAATTTGTGCCTAAATGTAAAAGTTGGCCATGTTTTTATGTCCACTCTTAGGTCCTGAAGATCGAGTTTACTCAAGGAAAGCAAACCCGGGTAATGGCTGTTGTGACAGTAGAGGATCATCTTGAGTGTCACTGTGAGACATCCAGTTCCCCAAATACAGCCCAGGGGCATTCAAGCCAACAACCCAGTACTACTGGGCAACTCCAGACCAAACATGTGTCAGAACATCCTTTTGGAGAGAACTCCAGACATCTTGTAGATCCTTCTACAAAGGATCACGTGGGACAACATGATGAACTGGGATCCCACTCTAGACATTTTCCTCAACCAACTATGGGATCCCACCCCAAACTGAATCTGGAACCCTCCACAAAGCATTATTCGGGACAGATTTCAACTTCTTTGGAAGGAAGCCACTTTGGACATTGGTCCAACCACTCTTTGAGAGATCATATCTTAAATTCCTCAGGACATTCAAAGTTTAACCACTCAGGACATTATTCTGGACAAGTTTCAGAATCTAATATAAGAAGCCACTCTGGTCACCACTCAGACCACTCCAAAGGTAATACCTCTGGACAGTATTTGGATGCATCGGTGAAGCAGAATTCCGAGTTAAACTCATCTCAAATCAATCCTCAAGTCTTCCCACGGCATCCCACATCTACCACTGTTCAACTGCCCATCCTGCATCCAAATGGCTCTGGGCAAAGTCACTCCAGGGAGCTTTCACGCCCAGTCACAAAGCAACAATCAACAAGCATCTCTACCAGGCAACAGAAGGGGGCACCAAATAAAAGTCATCACAGGCCTCGTCCAAGCCCATCCGTGCAGCGACATCACAGACAGCGCGTGACTCCTGCCAAGAAGCCACCTCTTCCAAAGCACTCACCTGTATTCACCAAGCGACCAGGTAGCAGCTTCATTTGTTTAATCTTCTTGTTCAGATTTAACGTCATTTTCGTGATCTAACTTACATGGTAAACCCGAGAGCTGTGACTGTTCATTTTCAATATGTGCTGACATCAAGCATTTAGATTTATTTTTTCACTCTCTGTGACCCTACTCAACACCCTTGTTGGGCAACGTCATGGGGTCCAGAGGCTGTGGGGCATCTGTTGGTGAAGAAAGATTCACCGCTCTTGACTTTGCCTACGATGCTGTGATCTTCACGGAGTCGATGGAGGCTCTGATTGGGGTGCTCGAGAGACTGAGTGAGGGGTCTGAGTGTCTGGGTTTGCGAGTGTCCTGATTAAAACCAAAGATCCAGGCCTTTAATGACCTCTTGGGCATGGCCATCAGCAGTGTGTCTGTCTGCAGAGAGAGTGTTGACCTCGTCGAGAGGTTTACTTACCTCAGCAGTGACATTCATGTCTCTGGTGACTCTTCCTATGAAGTCAGTAGACAGATTGGGAGAGCATGGGGGGTCATGAGGTCACTGGAAAGGGATGTGTGGCACTCCTGATATCTGTGCAAAAGGATGAAGGTCCAAGTCTTTAGAGTTCTGGGGCTTCCTGTCTTGCTATATGGTTGTGAGACATGGACGCTATCCAGTGACCTGAGACGAACATTGTGTCTCTCTTGGGTACTGCTGGTTTGACTTTGTGTTGTTCATGGAGTCCCGAAGGAGTCACATTACCTGCATTGTGAGGGAGCATCAGTTACGGCACAACGGCCATGTGCCACGATTCCCTGAAGGTGATCTGACTCGCAGGATCCTCATTGTTGAGGACCCAAGTGGCTAGACCAGGCCAAGGGGACACCCACGTAACACCTGGCTGTGGCAAATAGAGGGTCATTTCCGGAGGGTGGGACTGGACCACGTGTCTGCCTGGGGGGTTGCCAACCAGGACCCCAAGCTGTTTCGTAGTGTGGTGGGTACAGTGCATGCTCCCCAACCTGACCTGAACCTGACCTGACTTTCTTAGACACAGAATGTCAAGTAGAAGCACTTTGTTCAGATGGAAACTATCAGTGGTGACAATAAGCATTTTATAATTTCGACGGATTTAACCTTTGAGTCCTTCCAATAAGATCCAAGAAGACCCAAAACTGATTAGCCAATTCCATTTGGGGATTACACATTTTCTGAAAAATTCATCTGAATCTAAAATTGTTTGTTTTGTTTTTCCTCTTTTGGATTGCAGCGGTATCTACAGCCACATCCGCAGGTGTCACCCAGGCAAGAGGAAGGAGGCCTCTAAAAAAGAAACACCACAAGTTTAAACACATGATCCATCAGTCCTCGTTGAAAAACTTGATGTCTTGATAAACGTGGGCAGCACAGAGTCACAGGTGAGTCAGCTCTCAAAGGTCAAAGACGAATTTATTATGTGGCCGAATGAGCCACCGTGTGCTTCGTCAGGGAGGAAATCAAGAACTTCACACAAGGGTGAGCCTGTGAACATTAAATAGAATATTGTTTAGAAAGAAGGCAGGCGCTAACAGCTGTTTCTTTAACCATGTTACTGTACAGTACTGACTCATAACGAGACAGTACATTATTGAGATGCACAAGAATGGGAGGTGAGTGCAAAAAAAATAGGCAAGGCTTACAGCCGGAAAAGAGAGATGATCAAATGTCAAGTTTATATTGCAAGTCTTGAAAACCAGAAAAAAACATTTATTTATTAAAAAAAAAATATGGAAAAATATGTTCATTTTCTATTATCTCATTTCATTGTCCATGGATGATCTCAGCATTGTCAGATCCAAGGGAGGGAACCAACCCTAGACAGGCCCCATCCACACACTCACATACAGTCAAATTAGAGTCACCAAAAAACTCTTTACGATACATGAAGAAATCCAGAGTACCTGCTAAAAGGACAGGGGCTGACCAAACAAAAGCCACTTGGGCGGCCTTGGTGCATGGGATTTGAACCCACAATGTTAGATGAATAGGACAGCAACGCTATCTGCTTTGCCGCCATGCTGATTACTGCAAAACAAGCTTCCTTACAAGTGGTAAGTGCTGGGTCTTCATATTTCCAGAGGACTGGATTCACATTCCATGTCAGTTAGTGTCTGTGTAGAATTAGGGTCTTTCCGTGTTTCCCCACGTATCCTAAAAACATAAGTGGGAGAAACTGATAGCTGTAAAACTAGTATTTTTAGGTGTGAATAGAAGTTGTTAGTGATGGGCTGAGATCCTGGGCACAACTGATTCCTGACTCATTTTTTCAAATGGATTTGACTTCAGTATTCTATGTTCATTCTTCTATGTAGAATAGATAATACTAATAATAATAACAACAATAACAATAATAATAATAATAATGATAATAATAATAATAATAATACATTTTATTTATATAGCTCCTTTCCTACAGATTCAGTTTCACAAAAATCGTTTTGTTTCGTCGTTAGTGATGGGAGGGGAAAAAGATTTGTGTTAATCCCAACCATTTACTGAAACAGCTTAATCCAAAATTAGGATCACGGGTTTATGAATCCTTTCCTAGCAAGAATACATGCAAGACAGGAAGAAACCATAAGTGGTAAATCAGAAAACAAATTCATCTACTCACAACATGCCAATCTAGAGTCCCCAACGCACCAATTATTAATTTGTTTGGTCTACGAAAACAAAAACTGTTGTACGCTACACACATACGGAGTGAAGAAGTCAACTTTCATGAAGGGCCTTGATTTGAACTCAGTCCCCTGGAGCTGTAAGACAGATGCACTAACCACTCAGCCACACTCAGTCATGCTCCCTTTAGATCACATGATAAAGACTATGAGTGATTATTTAAAACAATGAAATGCTGGAAACCTACAAAGTATGAATTCTTGATTTTTACAGTCAAGTGGTTTTTAAAGCAAATTTCTCTCTCTTTTTTTTTAATACCTGCAGGTTCCCCTCGGCTGATATTTAAAGAAGTCAAATCAATAACTGGTGCTTCAGATGTGGACATAAGTTGCTGGGCAGTTCTATTTTTTTATTATGTGTCTGAACACTGCTTGAACACATTGTTATATTATTGTACTTAAAAAAAGACTTCATAATTGTGCTAATCTTTCCTTTCAGGAGAGAAGTATTTGTATATTTTAACATTTTTTGTAAAAACAAAATATATATGATGATTAAAAAAAAAGAACTCTGAACTTTGGAAAGTATTCGAAATAATGGAAATACCAACTAATGAGCGTCGGCTGTCAGATGTAGCAATTGGTGTGGCAGCCTTTCTTGAAGGCAAATGCCTAAAATGAGGAATAAATATTTAAATCTGTTACTGACGTTCTTGAGATAAAAATTTATGGAAACGATGGCCATACTTCTACAACCAGATGACTTCAGAAGAATTCTGTGTTGTATTTAGATTTGCTTAAGAAGCAAATAAGCTGATGAAATAACTGTTCTTTGTATCGTTGCTTGCAACATCTACAAGTATTTTGTGGTTTATAGGCAATGACCAACCACTGGGTTACTTTTGGTGTCAGTAAGAACCACGTCTTTTTTACAACACTGAAGAACGTATGAATGCTTTTATTAACTGGAAGTGATCACTTTATAGGTCAAAAGGCACATTTTGAAGAGCTCTTGAAAAGAAAGGGTGGGGAATAACTGAGGACCTATTAGATCAGTTAACAATTAGAAAGTGAGGGATCAGTAAGGAGGTTTTTAATAATATACCGTTTTCCTTTACTGTGGTCCAGTGACAGTGAGCATAACTGGAATATGATCTGTCACGGAGTGAGATGTTTCCAATTTGTTTGAGCTGAACCAGCTGAAATCACCTCTGTTAGCTTATGACATCTTATGACCAAAAAAGTCAAAAATCTTTTATAGTGGATTTACATTGAACCGTTATTTTAATTAGTGAATCAATAGGAAAAGGCCTGTATCTCTGCTAAATGTTGATTTCACAAATACATTTATACTATAACAGAGTTCAGAAAAATACTTGTTTATTTTTCATCTGTCATTTGACAATATTTTTTAAAACCCACTCTAACATTGGTGACTTCAGCTGGCATTTTTTTCATACAGTAAATATGTTTTATATGTTTTTTTTTTAATCTCCGGTATGAACATGAATGTTTTTTTTTTTTTTAATCATCTCACACACTCGAGGCTGGACCACCTGGAATCTGAGATGGCATACTTATTTTCTATTTGCATTGCATCAAAAATTCATCTTACTTTTGTGCTAATGTAACATGAGCATAACAGGAATCTTCCCTGTATTGTGTAAAAAGAAAAAATGTGTACTACTGAAAATATGTTGAATTCTGTTTATATTTAAATTATTTAAATGGGCTGCCTGCCCTCCGTGTTAAAACTTTACCTATGGCTAATATCTTAATTTTATTTTTTAACATTTATAACAATATTAAGTAATAAATAAAATAATTTTTAAAAGATTGCATTCCTTACCTATTGAGAGTCTGTTAAATGTGTGTTCATTTCTCATGTCATGTTGATGGTTTAATAATTTTTAAACAGCGTTTTTCGAAAGTTCTACTAAATGTGTCAGTAATGCACCCTTGCAAAGTAAAGTAAATTAATTATCCAGAGATACCCATTGGCAATTGTTCATTAACAAACCTAACTGTCAGGTTTCAGGGAGACACACAACCTGGCACTCCAAAGAATATCTCATATTCTGAGGGAAAAAAAACTTGAAATGGATCGCTGATGATGATGAAATGTAGTTACTTTGCACAAATTAATTGAAAGTAAAGACCTTTTACTGTGAAGATGAGGTTTAATAAAAAATAAGTACAAGATGACAAATGAAGAATCCTGATAAAGATTCTTAAGGTGAATGCAAAGATATTGATAACTGGAGAATTGTTCAGGTTTCAGAAATCCGTAATTAAGTTGTAGGATAATGCAGGCAAAATGGTGACTGCTAACATATGACTACAGCTTGTTGGAGGAATAGCTGACTTCTTACTATTACTTCTACTTATTATTTTTCAACTTTATGCATGAAGTAACAGAACAAACAAAATTTTCAGAATGGAGCGATCGCAATCACAATCAGGCCAAAATTTCACAGGTAAGCAAGCAAGGACAAAAATTAGCCTTGTGGAGAAATGATTCTACAAACATCAACTCTTTATCTTGGTTTAAGGACCACATAGATATTTATATATATACTTATATTATACTTATACTGTATATATATATATATATATATATATATATATATATATATATATATATATATATATATATATAGAATACTTTAAGTGCCATGGAGAAAGGACAGGCATCCCAGCCAGGAGGATGGCAGGATTGAAGGCCCTGTCAGTATAGTTGTCTGTTGAGTGGGGAAAGAACTATAATGAATTGTGGGTGCCAGACAACAGTTCATTCCCCCACACAGTTGGTGCCAATCTTTCTCCTGGCAGACCCCAGTTAACACACCTGCATGGTGGCATGCTAGTTGGAGTACAGACATGCAAACCCTGTCAGGGTCCTTGGGTACTGCCAGAGGACGATGCTGGGGGAGGACTACCCCGGTTTCCACATGATCCAGAAGTGCTCAAGAGAATCAATATCTCCCATATTATTACTATATATATATATATATATATATATATATGTGACCATTCACACTGCACCTCATTTCCTGGGGCCAGTTTAGCCAGGGGAAGATACTATTTAAGTATCACTCTCTCTATTTGCTTTAGGGATTTCTCTGTAGGGTACTTCTTGCTCATTGTTTTTTTTATTGGCCAGTTGCAGGAATGACTGGGTACTGAAAGCAAATCTGAGGTCCAACCTCATCATCCAAACAAAAATAAACAGAAAAGTATATTTCTTTGGTGTCTTATGTTTGGGTTACAAAAGAATTGAAAATAAATTCATCTTCTAGCCGTAGGTCAGGGTCAGTCTGCTCAGGAGCTCCATCAGGTGAATCACTCTTGTCAAAATTTTACCTCTTTTTAGGAAGCTTGGGTTTTTATGAATGCTGAACCAGAAGGGGTGGAGTCAGTTGTCCTCAGTAGGTGGTTTCTCGGTGCTGTGGGAGGAGAAGGAGATGACAGTGTTAGGTAGGGTGCCCCCTCTTGTCCCAGCTGTTTATCACATACCTCGAAAGAGCCCATAAGGAGATGCATGAGAAGATATATATACACAAGGGTCATTTGATAAGTTTGGTAAATTTCTTTTACAAAATTCATTTGGTGACATCATGGCTAGCAAGTAGCAGCGCATTGTTTATGTTCTACAGACGTTTGAAGCAATTTTTTCCAAAAAATAGTGCTTAACATCGTTTTTTTTACCATACTTATCAAATGACCCTCGTGTGTATATACAGTATATATTGTGGCCAGGTGCAGGAATGACAGGTCACAGAAAGGGTTAAAGTTTAGACACCAACAATGTTGTCCGATTTAATTGAGCAGAGTCCAACAAGCATGATTCTTGTCTTGGGTAAAATAATAATAAAAGTATTTGGTTCTAAGCCATAGAACTGAGGATCATTTTATCGGAGCTCCTGCCGACAGGTCATTCTGATCACAAAAGACAGCTGTTTTTGCGGATGAACCAGAAGGAGTGGGGCTAAGTGCCCTCACTGGGCGGTTTCTCAGGGCTGTGGGGAGAAATGGAAAAGAGAATGTTAGCATCAGCACGCCATCTTGCTCCAGCAGGTTATCACATATCTCGATCGAGCCTGTGAGGAGATCCTCCAACAAATATATATTGTGGGAAGGGCCCAGCCAGGACGCCCCTGTGATTGAAGGACCGGGACAGAGGGCAAATTCAGGGCAATACCTTCCCCGGAACATTAGAGGGAAATCCTCCTGGCTCACAGGTTTAGAGCACAGACGTTTAACCCTGCTGGGGCCCATGCCAACCAACAGAGAGCGCCTGATTATTTACAGGGCCCTATTTGGCAGCACTTCTGTCACACTGGGAAGTGCTGCCAGAAGACGCTCATTGGGCACCTCGACTTCTTATGGGTGCCCTATAAAAGCTGCAAGTCACCACCACTTAACGGCCTGAGTCGGGAGGAAGAGGACGAAGCTCCTGAGGAGGAGTGGAGGCGGAAGGACTGGCGGACAAAGGGAGTGTGTTGTGCTCTGTGATCATTGTATGTAAATAAACCATGTGTTGTGTGGTAAAGTCATGTCCTGCCTGTCTGTGTCGGGGTTAGCGTGGCTGTACGTCCCTTAGGCTTCACAATATAAATTATGTGATAAAACAAAGCACAGAGACACAGATTAAATGTTGGGGAGCCTCTCCGTATACTGGCTGTAGGTTCTAGTTCAGTCAAATGGTCAAAAACAAATCACACATTCGACAAAATAATATGAATTGTCCAAGCTTTTATAGCGTCAATGCAAGAAGTACAATTAACAGGGAGGAAGTGACATCAATAGTGGGATGTCGTAGAATGCAGCGGCCGGAGATGACGTCAGAAGCAGAGGGACGGAACTGAGGTCATCGGGAGGAGACCGGAAGTGAGGTAATTCCATGGAGCCAGAAGAGAAGTCTTCTATATTGTCTGGATGGAGATGGACACTGGAGCGTTTTGTTTGATAGGAGCATTTTATTCAGGTGTTTTTCTGTAGATGAAAGGAGAGAAACGCATTAGTGCCTCGTTCCAGTTCCCCTTCTCTTGTTCTTTCATGCACCATCAAGCCTTTTGACTGTCCCCTAATCACACGTGACCCACTGGGTCGGGTGGCCTGAACCGAGAGGTCGAAAACATGGGAGTGTGCATCGGGGTTAGCCTGGAGAGTACCCCGACCATAAACAACCTTGAACCTGTAAGGCTGTAAGTCTAAAAACCATCTAGTGACATGAGGATTCGACTCCCCGTGCACGGCCTGCATGATCCGTAACCAAGGTGAACTCCCATCCCAATAGCGTTATGTCGCCTAATCGCGCATGTGTGACAATTAGTGTGGAGATAATCTTTCTAAGGTTTGTGCAAAAGTTGCCCTTAAAACATTTCCAACTCTGTCCCCATGCTTTTGTTGGAGAATTTATGTTGAAGTGACACTGTCCTACTCCGCATCATCATTTTAAACTCTTGATGATACTGTTAAATCCATATTAGTGCTTGCTTAATTTCAATCTACTCTCTCTATATAAAATCTGAAGCCTAAAAGTGCAACAATTTTGTGCAACGATTTTATGTCACGTTTTTTGTCACGCTTTAAATCTGGCTTATTTTAAAACCTACATATACAGCGGGTACGGAAAGTATTCAGACCCCCTTCAATTTTTCACTCTTTGTTATATTGCAGCCATTTGCTAAAATCATTTAAATTAATTTTTTCCCTCATTAATGTACACACAGCACCCCATATTGACAGACAAAAAAAAGAATTTTTGAAATTGTTGCAGATTTATTAAAAAAGAAAAACTGAAATATCACATGGTCCTAAGTATTCAGACCCTTTGCTGTGACACTCATATATTTAACTCAGGTGCTTTCCATTTCTTCTGATCATCCTTGAGATCACCTTCATTTGAGTCCAGCTGTGTTTGATTATACTGATTGGACTTGATTAGGAAAGCCACACACCTGTCTATATAAGACCTTACAGCTCACAACGCATGTCAGAGCAAATGAGAATCATGAGGTCAAAGGAACTGCCTGAAGAGCTCAGAGACAGAATTGTGGCAAGGCACAGATCTGGCCAAGGTTACAAAAAAATTTCTGCTGCACTTAAGGTTCCCAAGAGCACAGTGGCCTCCATAATCCTTAAATGGAAGACGTCTTGGACGACCAGAACCCTTCCTAGAGCTGGCCGTCCGGCCAAGCTGAGCTACCGGGGGAGAAGAGCCTTGGTGAGAGAGGTAAAGAAGAACCCAAAGATCACTTTGGCTGAGCTCCAGAGATGCAGTCATGAGATGGGAGAAAGTTGTAGAAAGTCAACCATCACTGCAGCCCTCCACCAGTCAGGGCTTTATGGCAGAGTGGCCTGTCGGAAGCCTCTCCTCAGTGCAAGACACATGACAGCCCACATGGAGTTTGCTAAAAGACACCTGAAGGACTCTGAGATGGTGAGAAATAAGATTCTCTGGTCTGATGAGACCAAGATAGAACTTTTTGGCCTTAATTCTAAGCGGTATGTGTGGAGACAACCAGGCACTGCTCATCACTTGTCCAATACAGTCCCCACAGTGAAGCATGGTGGTGGCAGCATCATGCTGTGGGGGTGTTTTTCAGCTGCAGGGACAGGATGACTGGTTGCAATTGAGGCAAAGATGAATGCGGCCAAGTACAGGGATATTCTGGACAAAAACCTTCTCCAGAGTGCTAAGGACCTCAGACTGGGCCGAAGGTTTACCTTCCAACAAGACAATGACCCTAAGCACACAGCTAAAATAACGAAGGAGTGGCTTCACAACAACTCTGTGACTGTTCTTGAATGGCCCAGCCAGAGCCCTGACTTAAACTCAATTGAGCATCTCTGGAGAGACCTAAAAATGGCTGTCAACCAACGTTTACCATCCAACCTGACAGAACTGGAGAGGATCTGCAAGGAGGAATGGCAGAGGATCCCCAAATCCAGGTGTGAAAAACTTGTTGCATCTTTCCCAAGAAGACTCATGGCTGTATTAGCTCAAAAGGGTGCTTCTACTAAATACTGAGCAAAGGGTCTGAATACTTAGGACCATGTGATATTTCAGTTTTTCTTTTTTAATAAATCTGCAACAATTTCAAAAATTCTTTTTTTTTGTCTGTCAATATGGGGTGCTGTGTGTACATTAATGAGGAAAAAAATTAATTTAAATGATTTTAGCAAATGGCTGCAATATGACAAAGAGTGAAAAATTGAAGGGGGTCTGAATACTTTCCATACCCACTGTATATGTTTGTTATCTTTCTTTTCAGAATTTGGTATCTTTCTTTTCAGAATATATTGAACTCCTATTCTGTTTCTAAATTATACACTAAAAAATATCAAGAACTCATATCCCGCGAGATGAGACTTTGTGCCAACAGATTTAACCATGCCCGGGACCGGAAATAAAACACAAAGAGTAGGAGAGCTGCTGTACAGGCTTTTAAATATTCGAGATGCAGATCACGTGACACGGCAGCAGCAGCAAGCCAGCAGCTGATTGAGCAAAGAGGAGGTAAAAAAAACCTGTATTTCCCATTGTATCACCGTTTAAGAGGGGGTTTCAGAGGAGCGACCGTGTCTCCTTGGGGTGCGTTCAGCCCCCCTCTTCACAACGTGAGTGGCAGAGATGCGAAGTGGCTGATGTGTAGCACAGGCCAGGGGGTGGTTGGTGAGCAAAGCAAGCAGGGGGCGAACCCCCTAGTAGAATATATATTGCTCTCATAGTCATAGACAATGGTATGGTCTATTTCCCCTGTAAGTTAGTATGAGATAGAACTTTCTTGCTATAATTAAAATACAGTGTGACAATTGAGTCAGTACACAGGGACTTAAAAGACCCATTCTCAACATAGAAATGGGATGGGCATACAGTTTTCTGACCGTTTTGAAATGGTTCAGAAATGTTTAGAAGTGATTTGGTAACAATTAGAAATGTAACAACATTTAAGTTTTGAACAGAACTTCTCTTAAACAAGAACTTTTCTTTTTTTTTTTGCTTGATCAATTTTTTCTTTTTTTTTGTGAATTGTTTTACTTTGAATTTTTACTAAAGTTTTTAAAAACAAAGATATTTTGTCTGTGGAATCATTTCAACATGTCAGGCTTTTGTTGAATCCCATTATGTATGGCAGAGCTGCTGAACTTTGGTAATTTTGGAAAAACACAGCTACATGTTATTTAATATCCAAACTAAGGCAATTATAAAGTAACACAATGTGGGGTGAACGGCAGTCAAAGAATGTGTTCAAAGTAAAACAAAGAAAGATAACAACGGCACGAAATTATGAAAGCATAGAGAAAGTCACAAAGATGGTCTCCAGCAAATCAATAAAGATCAGAAGAGCTCATAGCTTTTTGTGAGCAGCACCCCACCTGCTGTATTTTTCTAAGAAGGCTGAATACCACAATGTCATACGCAGTACGCATGCCAAACACATCTGCACACATACCCCACAAAGCAAACGATCCTGTCAAGTACTGCTTTGATGTCATAGCAACACAATAATTAGAAGAAAACAGAGGATGGGTAAAAAAGACAGTTAAAAGAAAATGAAAAATTGAAGCCATCACATTTCAATAGCTAAAAAACCTTGTGTTTATTTCAGCCAGTGTGAGTAGAGAATGCAGCAGAGCTGAGATTAAGTAAAGCTCTGCCATTAGTGGATGAGAAATGTACAATGCAGCAGATTAAGGCTATGTCACATCATACAAGTTTTCCAACGATTTTCAGGGTCATAGCCTTCATTTCCATAATCTTGGCGAGTCGGAGGTAGTCGGCAGTGTGCTCCCGTGAAGCCAGTCATTCCAACTAGTCCACAACTGAGCAGGTTTGAGTTTGTTGGGGTGATAAGAAACATCATGTTAATTTTCACTCGTATGTAGATGACACCCAGTTATACCTTTCTTTTAGATCAAATGAAGTTTCTCCAATATTGTCTTAAATTAGCTGTGTTAATGAATTAAAGGAGTGGATAAATGAAAACTACCTATCTTTAAACACAGATAAAACAGAGATGTTAATTATTGGAGGGAATGACGCTGATCACACAATATTTTGTCATCATTTAACTCAGTTGGAATCACCATTAATTTTACTGAATCAGTCCGCAATCTATGGAGTTATCCTTGACTCTAGCATGTCATTTAAAGCGCATATTACAAAGTTGTCCAAATCAGGTTTCTTCCATCCTAAAAATGTTGGGAAATGAAGGCGCTTTCTAAATAAACAGGATTCTGAGAAATTAATGCATGCATTTATTTCTAGTAGGATTGACTACTGCAATGTGGTGTTCACTGGATGTTCAAATTGTTCTTTATACAGCCTCCGGTTAATCCAAAATGCTGCGGCAAGAATTATTACAAGAACAAGAAAATACAAACACATAACTCCAGTTCTTAAATCCTTACACTGGCTCCCGGTTAAGTTTAGGGCAGTTTTCAAAATCCTCCTTTTAACATATAAAGCCTTAAATAGCTGAGGTCCGGCTTACTTGTATGAACTTATCATGACTTACAAACCAGAGCGTACATTAAGATCTCAAGATGCCGGTCTACTTATGATTCCAAAGATTAATAAAATAATGTTGGGAGGTCGAGCTTTTAGTTACAGGACCCCTAAACTGTGGACTGGTCTGCCTGGTCTCAGATTTTAAATCCCGGCTGAAGACTCACTACTTCAGTTTAGCACACCCTGACTAGAGCTGCTGATTAACTGTACATACTGCATCTCTGTTGTTAGTCATTAGCACTAAAACATAACTAATATAATATTTGTAATTTATTGCTAACACTCACCTATTCTGTGTCTCTTCTCGGTACTCAAATGTGGCACTAGGTGCCACTGCCCACCTGTCAAGTTGTTTTGCCTGCCTAAGGTAAAGTCATCTCTGATGGAGGATCGCAGGAATCATCGGGTAGAGGGGTTCTTTCATCAGATTGGCTGGCCCAGTGCTGACTCAGCTGTGGAATGGCCAAACAGGGGGAGGCGGCTTGATGACTGAGGTCTTCAGGACTGTAAACAAATCCAAATCATATTATGTGACATCATCTGTTAAATTCTGCTCTGTACTTGTAATATTTTTATTTTTATACTGTATTGAGGGTTACTTGCGTTCTGTTCTGTGTTTTGCATTGTATTGACCCCCCTTCTTTTTGACACCCACTGCACGCCCAACCTACCTGGAATTGGGTCTCTCTTTGAACTGCCTTTCCCGAGGTTTCTTCCATTTTTTCCCTTCAAGGTTTTTTTTGGGAGCGTCTCCTTGTCTTCTTAGAGAGTCAAGGATGGGGGGCTGTCAAAAGGCAGAGCCTGCTAAAGCCCATTGCGGCACTTCTTGTGTGATTTTGTGCTATACAAAAATAAGTTGTATTGTATTATAATTGTTTGTGGACCACATAAATATTTACTGTATATATTGTCACACACGTGCGCATGGGAAGCAGCTAAAGGGCTTGAGTGAGGGCAATTCCGAATCAGATCGGGATGTGGCAGAGAGCACTGACTCTTTTTCTCCCTTTCCTGCAGACCATTCACAGGAGATTCCACCTGGCCCTCTTGACGTCACTTCCGGGTCAGAGCCTATGGAAGAAGACCTTTCCGGCTCTGGCCCCTGTGATGTCACGTCCGGGCTCAAGCCTATGGTTGAAGACCCTTATTATGAGGACTATTTCATTTATGTTAGGTAGAATGCCTAGAGGGGACTGGGCGGTCTCGTGGCCTGGAACCCCTACAAATGTTATTTTTTTTCTCCAGCTTTCTGGAGGTTTTTTTTTTTTTGTTTTTTCTGTCCTCCCTGGCCATCAGACCTTAATTTTATTCTATTTTAATTAGTTTTCTCTGATTGTAATTCTTACTTTGTCTTTTTTCTCTTTCTTCATCATGTAAAGCACTTTGAGCTACATTATTTGTATGAAAATGTGCTATAGAAATAAATTGTTGTTGTATTAGATCTTCATTTTTAAAAGTCTGCTTGTTTTCTTCTGCTTTTCGCTGTGTGGTGGATATTTTATTAATCTGTTCCTGCATGATTGTTTGCATTGTGTTTATTTTAATGCTTCTTTGTACAGCAACCTCTATTGTTTTAAATGTGCTCTTATAAATAAATAATCTAATCTAATCATATTAATATTTAGTATAATAAAATTCCTGCACTATAACCTCGGCCCACTAATCCAGTTTTGCCTGGCCTCTGTCTACTTCTGCTGGCAGCCTAGTCCCAGTTATCTACTGTATGTTGACTGGCACCATCGTCTTACTCAGTTTCATCTGACATCCTACCAGCCAGCTTTGTTTTTGCTGCCAAGTACTGTAAGTGCGTGCCGCTTGCATGCCAGAACCACCGTCACCCCCCCCCCCAACCCCTTCCCTTCATTGCCCTTGGCAGAGCACCAAAGCTGTTTTCATTCTTGAAATTTCAACCATACCAAACGATGACAGCCTTATCAATCAAAGAAACTTCTAACAGAGTGGCATCCTCATTCTTGAACTCAATCAAAATCATTAGAAAGTTCCTGAAGAGAGCATTTTCTTTTTTTTTTTTTTTTGCTTCTTCTCGTTCTATCGCGGCCTACGGAGTTTAAAAGAAGATGGTTGTGCTTTGAGGTGCTGGTCATTAATGGGAAACATTGTGCATTGTATCAAGTGCATTCTCTCAGGGACATATTTACATATCAGAAAGCACAATGGCACAAAATGTCTTAATATTCATCAAAATGTGTTCAAAGTGTTAATTTTCACTTCCCTCAATAGTTTTTTTTTTTTTTTGAAATTCTTTTACAGAAGAAAAGATTGCCTGAAGAAATGTTGCAACATTTTGTTTCATTGGAAGGATTCCAGGAAACTCTGGCAAATTTACAAAAAAGGACGCGTTAGAACAGAAAATTTCACCGGCCTAATCTACAGTGGCATGCCTTTAGAAAAGTAATGTGAAGAAGTGCGACGTTTCTGCACTAACATTCTCTCACGTGTACAGCAGACTAGAAGTGAAGAGCAGCCTCCAAATTTATCAAAAAGGAATAATCTTGCCAGCACTTGATAATTATCATGGAAAAGCAAAAAAAAAAAAAAGAAAAAACACTCCACGCTTCATGAATTCGCTGGCTAATTTTCAAATTTTCACTTAAAATAGATCATATCACTGCATCGATTATTCTTTAGAAGTGCTTCCAAGTCAAGATGTGCTGTCCAAATTACCGTAAATCAACTAATACAGGGCCTCTCTTGAAACCCCCTTTAGGTACGCTGTGAAAGAAAGCATTCAGTACTTTGGATGGAAAATAAATGGAAATTAGGGAGAGATTACTTTAAATTCTCTGACACGGTGGGACGAGTCGTTATATAATCTGGGCCAGGCAATCTCAATTTTTTTAGGCTTTTTCTTAGGATAATTATTCATTTTTTATAAAAAAAAATCCTGCTAGCGTTACTTAAATGTGAGAAAGGTTAAAATGAATAGTTTTAATAAGAGAGCTTTAAATTCCACGTAGACATCAGAGCTAGAAAAAATAAAAGTAACCTAAATATGTAATTTTACATGTACAATGTTCAAAAAAAAAATATTTGGTCGAAATTGCAATAAGAATTTCATTTTGTGAAAACCAAAATTAAATTAGATTTAATGTTCTGAATGCCAAAGGATGTGGAAGATGCTACTAGACAAGTCTTCCTAATACACTGGAAATTCAGGTCAGGTTAGGTTAGGGAGCATGCACTGGTACAGTGCATTGCCAGACCATTGCTACACGACAAAACAAAGTTTGGGATCCTGGCAGACACGCGGTCCAGTCCCACCCTTCGGAAATGACCCTTTATTTGCCACAGCCTGGTGTTACGTGGGTGTCCCCTTGGCCTGGTCGAGCTGCTCGGATCCCCAACAATGAGGATCCTGTGAGCCGGATCATCCTCAGGGAATTGCGCCATATGGTGCCATATGTAACTGACATTCCCTCACAATGCAGGTAATGTTCCTCATTCGGGACTCCATGAGCAACACAAAGTCAAACCAATGGTACCCAAGGATTTTATGGAGAGACACAATACCAAAGGAGTCCAGTCTTTGTCTCAGGTCATTGGATAGCGTCCATGTCTCACAACCATATAGCAAGACAGGAAGCACCTGGACTCTAAAGACTTGGACCTTCGTCCTTTTGCATAGACATCGGGAGCAGCACACACCCCTTTCCAATGACCTCATGACCCCCCCATGCTCTCCCAATCTGTCTACTGACTTCATAGGAAGAGTCACCAGAAACATGAATGTCACTGCCAAGGTAAGTAAACCTCTCGACGAGGTCGACACTCTCTCCGAAGACAGACACACTGCTGATGGCTGTGCCCAAGAGGTCATTAAAGGCCTGGATCTTTGTTTTTTATTCAGGACACTCACAAGCCCAGACACTCAGACTCCTTGCTCAGTCTCTCGAGCGTCCTGATCAGAGCCTCCATTGACTCCACGAAGATCACAGCATCGTCAGCAAAGTCAAGATCCGTGAACCTTTCTTCACCAACAGATGCCCCACAGCCTCTGGACCCCACAACCTTGCCCAACACCCAGTCCATACAAGCATTGAACAGAATAGGAGCAGAACAGACCCCTGCTGAACCCCAGAATCAACTAGGAAAAGCACTAAATTGAGCATCTTTTATGATGTATGCATATCTTATATATAAACGTCTACGCGTGGAGGTGTGTGTCTGTCAGTCCGGCCCGAGAAGTGCGAGGCTGCAGCATGAAGCAGAAAGAAATCTACTCTGTCGCCAAAGTGAAACGGCCAACAAAAGACAAACTCGCTTAGCTGCTAATACACAAGTGAGGTGAGTACATCGGAAAATGAAGCCTCTGTGGAAAGAGAAACTCGCTTACTTGCTGATAGTCAAGGGGGTGACCACATCCACAAAACGACAGTGCAGACTCTGAATTTAAATTTTGTTTTCTGATGATTTCAATAGTTTCTAGAAGCCTTGGCTTTTTACAGCACGGGCTTACTCAGCAACCATGCAATAAATAAGAACATGTTTTGTACATTTTTAAGAAAATCTGACATCGTGCAATGCTTTGCTATCTACATTACTAATCCACAGTTTTAATTTATGCACGGAGGCACCAACACACATGCGCAGTGCGCCGCGGCGCCCCAGAGTCAAACGCAGCGGCTTCCCAGAAGTCAGTAGGTGGCGCCCAAACACCACAACCCACAGTCAAATGCAGCGGCCTCCCAGAGTCAGTAGTATGTATGTGCCAGCAGTCTGTGTGCCATGTTAGGGATACAAACAATAAACGGAGGCACCTACCAAGCACTTCGCAAACACCACAAGCGAAGAAGTCACGGCTCCAAAACGAGGTGCAGCGTGCACGCCAGGTTGTACAGCCGCCCGGACAATGAACGAGCGCGCCCACACCGCGCTTTTGACACAGCACAGGCAAAGGAGGCATGTATCCAAATGGAGGGAGCTCAACGATTAGTAATACAAACACGAGCCCGTATGGCTACGACCTGTAAATGAGCCCATATGGATACATGTTATTGAATTAAATGGAAACTTTACCATGCCTACGACCTGTGAACTAAACCTGAGGTAAAGCGTGCACGCCAGGTTGTACAGCCGCCCGTACGCGACCGCCCACACCACCGCATACACCCTCCATGATATTTCATCACGCAGAAACTGATTGCCATTCTTGGATTTCCGATTCGCTGGCGAATCGCGGGCTTACTTGTTCTCATCTATAATGCTGTGTCCATAATTTGTTATACTTTGCTTCAGGTTAAGGGCTCTGCTTGAGGGCCCAATGAAATAGGAGGCCTTCTGGCAGTATTAGCCAATAGATGGAAATAACTCGAATTTAGAATAATCTTAGACATTAAACAGAAATAAATACAATGTAGACTGCTATACCAAGATAAATGTGCATGTGTGTGTGTGTCACCCATATTATATCAGCTTACGTTTCACGACATTTGAAATAAGACGATAATTACTTTTAATCCAGACTCCTGTTGCGTAATTCCCTGCTACTTAACACGTATTAGGATTTCACAGTCTAGTGATATTTTACAGGTGTTTTGAAGTGGTTTCAGATTAATAAACATTACTCATGTCTCCAAGGGAAACAATTGAGTATTAATGAATGAGCAAAACATCGAAAATTCCTAAATATAACCGATCACCTAAAAGGAATGTCATCTTCAGTGTACAGACACATTTTTTCTGTTAATTCTAGCAAAAACAAGATTGACCTAACAGATAGAACTTGCATTTTATTTTTTTTCAAAGACCTACAATCATCCGGTGTTGGTTATTTATACCATACGTGGCACAGCGGTTAGGGATGCACGCAGCCCCAGGGGATGCAGTCTTTAATTCCAGTGAAGTCACCGTCTGTGTGGAGTTTGCAAATCCTTGCCTATATCTGTGTTTAGGTCTTTCTTCAGGTTCGGAGGTTTTCCACTGTATGTTAAAATAGCTGGAAAATTAGCCTGAGTGTGTGCTGTGATGAACTAGCATCCCACCCAGTGTTGTGTAGTAACCGAGTAGAAACACTTTCTAATTGTACTTGGTTATGTTTTGAGAATATTTCAACATCACTTCAGTATAAACTAATTTGCCTACAAGTACTTTCACTACATTTTCAAATGCACATGGCTGCTTTTTCTCCAATATTTTTTAATATACACATTCATGACAGCAATATTACACCGAAAAGGGCTACACAGATTAATTATAATTCAAAATCCAGGCGTTCTAGCTTCATGGAAAATTAGGACATATGAAGAGTTTGGTACACACCACTAACACACCATCATCTTCACCAGTGGTCTTCAACTTGGAACCTGAAACGGCCGCACTGACTGCAGGTTCCTAAACTAATCCTAATTAGTGACCAATTTTTGCAGCTGATTAACTTTTTTGCCTTCACTTTTTATTGTCTTGCTATGTAAGGCTTAACTCCTTAAATATTTCTTTTTTTTTCCTTAATTAGCAGCCAAATCATAATGAGATATTAAACAAGCTAATGCATGACCAGCTAACCCAGGCCTGGAGGGCTGCAGTGGCTGCAGGTTTTCATTCTAACCCTTTTCCTAATCAGTGACCAGTTTTCACTGCTAATTAACTCCTTTACCCTTCATTTTAATAGCCCTGTTTTTAAGGATTCATACCTCTGAATTGATTCCTTTCTTCATTAAATGGCCAAATAGAAGTGAGACATAAAACAAGCCAACAGATGACCAGCTAAACTGGGGATTCAAACTCCAACCAGTTTCTTAATGAGAAGCAGATTATTCTTACTGTTAATTAAACCCATTATTTAATTCCATGGCTTGTTGCTGCTCTCATTCTGCCACAGCAGACATTTCCAAAACTGCTGATTTTGGTTACCTGAGAGTTCAGTCTTACCGAGACATTCAGCTTTCTTTATTTTCAGATATTGTGTGATGAACACCAGTGAGCTGCTCATATGGTGGCTCGTTTTGTGTCTCATTATTGTTTGTCTGCTAATTAAGGAAAAAAAAAAACAACTAAGGTGTCTGAGTCAGGTTAATTAAAACAAAGGCAAAAGAAGTTCATTAGCAGCAAAACTGGTCACTAATTAAGAAGATGGTTAGAATGAAAAACCCTCCAGGACCAGATTTTGACACCCATGAGCTAACCTGTGTCCATCACACAATATCTGAAAATAAAGAAAGGTGCAAGTCTAAGTAGTGTTGACCTTCTCATATCCTCAAAACATTCTGATAGTGTTCTTAGGGAAAAGAAAATCAACAGTTTTGGAAATGCCTGATGTAGTAGAATGAGAGCAGCAGCCAGCCATGGAATCAAGTAATGGGTTTAATTAACAATGAGAGTTGGCTACCAATCAAGAAAGTGATTGGACTTAGCTGGTCATCTGTTGGCTAACTTCTCACATTTAATGAAAAAATGAAGTAATTCAGAGAACTGAACCTTGTAAAATGAAGGTACAAGAAGTCGAATAACAGTAAAAATTGGCCACTAATTAAAAAATCGACTGTGGTCTCCCCTAGACTTTCTCATGTAATCAGATATGGGGATAGATATTTGAGGAGTAAACCGCAAGACAATGATTATTTTTTTATATTATGTACATTAAAGAACCATCAATGACAAATCATATCAAATTAATAATATATTGATCAATTATTATAAAAGTAAAGTTGAATAAATCAGACTCAGCTACATGACTAAAAAGTAAAGTACCACTTGCGGTTAGCGGAAGTAGCCTGAAATTTGCACTGGGGTGTGACGAGGATGGATAGGATTGAGAACGAGTACATTAGAGGGTCGGCTCAAGTTGGACAGTTGGGAGACAAAGTCGGAGAGGCGAGATTGCATTGGTTTGGACATGTGCAGAGGAGAGATGCTGGGTATATTGGGAGAAGGGTACTAAGGATAGAGCTGCCAGGTAAGAGGAAGGCCTAAGAAGAGGTTTATGGATGCCGTGAGAGAGGACATGGAGGTGATGGGTGTCAACAGAGCAAGATGTAGGGGACAGTAAGATATGAAAAAAGATGATCCGCTGTGGTGACCCCTAACGGGAGCAGCTGAAAGAAGAAGAAGAAGAAGTGAAAGTGTACTCAAGTTATTGTGTTTACACACACACATACACACACACAGACATAATTCCCAAAATGATATTTTCAGACTCAGGGAGATCTAAAATGTCGAGATTCATCAAAATCTTGAAATCAGATTTTTGGACGATTACAATACTTTCCCTATACTTCATATATGAGAAAGTCAGGGAGGTCTAAAATGACGAGATTCATCAAAATCTCGACATTGAATCTTTGGACAATTGCAATACTTTCCCTATACTTCGTATACGAGAAAGTAAAAAAGGGTTAGCATGAAAGCTGCAGAGTAGCGCTCGAGGATTGGAGATGGAGACCCTTGATCTACGCAGTCATTCCAAGTACACATCACCGCTGTCCGGTAAACAGATGATGAACTTAATGTTTGGGGACATACAGAGATACATCCTACTCCAACAGACTGAGAGAATTAAACCCATTTAGTCTCAAACAGATGATAATGCATGGGGTCTTCCATCCTGGTCTTCAACATTCTCAAAGACATCGATAAAGTAGATACACAAGAATTCCCTCAACTTAAGTCTGAATCACATACTCGAAGGACATCAGTGGAAGTTAAGGAGATGTGCATTTAGGACTGAAACCAGAAAGCACTTCTTATTCAAAGAGTTGTGGGACTCTGCAACAAACTACCAAGACATGGAGTTGAAGCAGAAACCTTGATAACCTTTAAGACGTATCTGGGTGAGATATTGGGACAGTTTAGCTATTAGATAAACAAACAAGCTTTAATGGACTGAATGGTCTCCTCTCGGTTGTCAAATTTCTTTTGTTCTCGTATACTGGATGTTTGGGGTGGAGCTGGATAATCATGACACACAATCCCAGTAACGTCATTCTCTGAGCTGATGCTGCTTTGTTCAGATGCTGTTCTGAACAGCAGGGCTGATCTGCAGATTGTATTAATGTATTCCTGAGCATCCACTTGCTGTAGGTCACTCGGGTCGTTTCACATTACTTTGGGTATCACGGCTCCAACATGGTTTGTGAACAAGCTGGAAAAGCCCAGGAAACATTGAAAGGCCATTCCCTTAAATGTTAAACTATAGAAGTGATAAAGTCTAGATAAGGTGCTTTATTAAACATTATTTAGAAAAGGGTAATGTCTTACAATGGTTTGTATTGATGGTTATTGTTATTATTTAAACATTATCACACTTGCACATGTCATCTTCCAGGTTCGCTTAAAGTAAGTAAACCCACCTCTGGACGAGAGGGGGCACTGCTGCTAACAGGAAACCAATCCCTGAGGGCGCTGAGATGAAAGAAGCCCTGCCCCGTCCGGTCCATTCATTAGAAGAAGAGACCCCTTCCGGGGGATGCCGTCTCATTTTTAAATGTTAACCAGGCATTTGCACTACCCCGAGCCAGTGCTACATCCTTCCAGACGTCTGATTGAACATTAGAACACTCTAGACGAGAACAGGCCATTTGGCCCAACAAAGTTCGCCAGTCCTATCTACTTATTTCTTCCATAAAAACATCAAGTCGAGTTTTGAAAGTCCCCAGCGTCTTACTGTCTACCACACTACTTGGTAGCTTATTCCAAGTGTCTATCGTTATTTGTGTAAAGAAAAACTTCCTAATGTTTGTGGGAAATTTACCCTTAACAAGTTTCCAACTTTGTCCCCGTGTTCTTGATGAACTCATTTTAAAGTAACAGTCTCGATCCACTGGACTAATTCCCTTCATGATTTTAAACCCTTCAATCATGTCACCTCTTAATCTTCTTTTGCTTAAACTGTAAAGGCTCAGCTGTTTTAATCTTTCCTCATAATTCAACCTCTGTACTCCTGTAATCAGCCCAGTTGTTCTTCTCTGGACCTTTTCTAGTGCTGCTATGTCCTTTTTGTAGCCTGGAGACCAAAACCACACTCAGTACTCAAGATGAGGCCTCACCAGTGCATTACAAAGGTTGAGCACAATCTCCTTGGACTTGTACTCCACACATCGTGGAGGAAAGGATTATTTGTTAGCAAGAAAACGCACATTGAAGTTCTTGAATTTTGTTACTTTACTTGCCTTTTTTTGTTTAAATTAAAGAGGGTTTTTACCAGGTTGGTACCCCAAGGAGCGTGCTTAGTTGTGCAGCATCATTTTGCCCTGCTATAATGTATTCTGCCAATTTTTATGTATTTTGGAGTTATTTGAACAAAATTGAGGCTCGTTAAGAAAGGGCTCAGAGCCAATCCCTGATGTAATCCCACCTCAAACTTGAATGCATCCATCACTCCTACCGCAGACCTCACCACTGTCACATTTCCCCCATACATATCCTGTACAACTCTTACGTACTTCTCTGCCACTCCTGATTTCCTCATACAATACCACAGCTCCTCTCGAGGCACCTGTCATATGCTTTCTCCAGGTCCACAAAGATGGAATGCAACTCCTTCTGGCCTTCTCTAAACTTCTCCATCAACATCCTCAAATATATAGAAGGAAGTAATTGTGACACTGCCGTTATCTTTTATTCCGTCTGTCTCTTTAGACTGGAGGAAGAGAAAAGCCCAGATGACAACTGACTCCATTTCCCCGCTGGCCGCAAACACGCATAGGAACATAAGAAATTTGACAAACGAGAGGAGACCATTCAGTCCATCAGGTCCATTTGTTTAGTTAATAGCTACGCTGTCCCAATATGTTACTCAGATTCTTCTTAAAGGTTGTCAAGGTTGTCTCGGTAGTTTGTTTCCTACAATTCTGTGTCCTACAATTCTGTGAGTAAAAGTTCAGTCTTAAATGCACTTCCCTTTAATTTTCACTGATGTCCTCGGGTACGTGATCCGCCTTTAAGCTGAAAGAATGTTGCAGGATCTAGATAGATAGATAGATAGATCTTTATTGTCATTGTCACTTTTACAAAGGAACAACGAAATTGAAGGTGCAATCAACTCAGTGTGAGGAATAAGGGTTAAAATGACAAAAAGATAGAATATAATAACAAACCGAATAGTAATAAATATACAAATTGCACTTGTTGAGCTAAGGTATATATTGCACATTGGAAGAATAATATAGAGCAGTTTTATTTTGAGTTCAGGGCCATGATTGCTTTCGGATAAAAGCTGTTTTTAAGGCGGTTTGTCCTAGTTTTCATAGCTCTGTATCTCTTGCCCGATGGCAAAAGCTGGAAGAGGCAATGACCGGGATGTGATGAGTCCTGCGAAATGTCTATTGCTTTTTTGCGGCTTCGGGAGGTGTAGATTTGTTCCAGAGTGGGGAGGGTACAGCCAATTGTTCTCTCCGCTATCCTGACGACCCTGTGTAGCGCTTTCTTTTCTGAGGAAGTGCAACTGCCGTACCACACACACAGTCCGTACGTGAGCACACTCTCAATGGAACAATGATAAAAAGCAAAGAGCAGATTTTTTGGGAGGTGGTTCTTTCTGAGAATTCTCAGAAAATACAGTCTCTGCTGTGCCTTCTTTAGCAGCTCCTTGGTGTTGGCACTCCAGGTCAGGTCATCCTCCAGCTCCATACCCAGAAACCTGAACACCGGGACCCTCTCCACACAGGCCCCGCCAATGGTGAGTGGCTGGATGTCAGTTTTGTTTTTCCTAAAGTCAATAACAATCTCCTTTGTTTTTTTGTTGTTGAGGAGCAGGTTATTGACTGTGCACCACTCTGACAGTCGCTCCACCTCGTCCCTGTATGCTAGCTCACCCTCCTTGCCCGAGATGAGTCCGACCACCGTCGTGTCATCCGCAAACTTTATAATCTTGTTGCTATGGTGAGTGGGGACACAGTCATATGTGTAGAGGGTGTAGAGGAGCGGGCTGAGCACACAACCCTGCGGCGTCCCGGTGTTGAGGCTGAGAGCAGTGGATGTGTGGAGACCCAGCCTGACCCTCTGGGAGCGACCCGACAGGAAGTCCAGTATCCAACTGCAGGTGAGTGATGGAAGTCCCAGATCTGCCAGTTTGGACACCAGTCGTTGTGGGAGGATGGTGTTAAACGCCGAGCTGAAGTCTACAAAGAGCAGTCTGGCGTAACTCCCCTGCTGCTCCAGGTGGGTCAGGGCAGCATGAAGGGCTGTGGCCACAGCATCCTCCGTGGATCTCTTTGCTTTGTAAGTAAACTGAAATGGGTCCAGGTCTGCTGGCAGGCAGGCGATGATATGACTCCGCACCAGTTTCTCAAAGCACTTCATGATGACAGATGTGAGTGCCACTGGGCGGAAATCATTCAGACTGTTCATGTTGGATTTTTTTGGCAGCGGAACAATGATTGAGGACTTGAGGCAGGATGGGACAGTGGCCTGGGACAGGGACTGGTTGAAAATCCTGGTGAAGATTCCGGCCAGTTGATCTGCACAGTCTTTCAGCACCCGTCCAGCCACACCGTCGGGTCCTGCAGCCTTCCTCGGGTTCACTTTCCTCATCACCCGCCTCACCTCACACACTTCCACTGTGAGTAAATTGCTGTTGTGAACAGGCTGTTGTGATGGAGCTGCTGTTGGTGTCGCCTCAAAGCGGGCAAAGAAGATGTTCAGCTCCTCTGCCAGAGAAGCGTCTACCTCAGCAGCCAAGGAGTTGCTGGATTTGTAGCCGGTGATGTGCTGGACACCCTGCCACACCTGCCTGGTGTTGTTACTCCTCAGATGATCTTCTATCCTCCTTCTGTATGCTGCCTTGGCCTCTCGGATGCCTCTCTTCAGGTTCGCTCTGGCTACACTGTAAAGAGCCCCATCCCCAGACCTGAAAGCAGTATTCCTAGCTTTCAGCAGACTCTGGACATCCCTCGTCATCCAGGGCTTCCTGTTAGGATAAATCCTTATGCGTCTGTCCCTGGTGACGTTGTCCGTGCAGAACCTGATGTAATCCAGGACTGCAGTAGTGTGGTACTCCAAGTCTTGGTGATAGATACCCATTCTGGTCCTAATTAAATATAACTGTGAGTTTCATGAGAAGTTAACATTCACACAAGGTCCAGCCTTGGAGGTAACCAGAGCGCTGAACCGGATCACAGCACAGTTGTGCTTGCAAATACTTTTTATTTGATTCGAACAGATATACCAGTACTAGCTGTGTAAGCCCAGGCTCCTAGAAATCATGGATTCTGGCACTTCAATCGATCAATCGCATCAGTTGTCTATCAGCAGCTAAACAAGTATTTCTCTCCTTGGAGGTTTCATTTTGCCGATGTGCTTTCCTCGCTTGTGTATTAGCGGCTAAGCAAGTTTCTCTCTCCTCTGAGGTTTCATTTTACCGCTGTGCTCGCCTCGCTTGTGTATTAGCAGCTAAGTGAGTTTCGCTTTTCTCAGCGATTTCACTTTGTGCTTCACGCTGAAGCCTCACACTTCCGGGCCGGTCGGACAGACACACACACTTCCACATGTAGACGTTTATATATAAGACTAACTGTGTAAGCCCATGGTGTAAAAAGCCCAGGCTCCTAGAAACTATTGAAACTGTTAGAAAAAAAATTGAAATGCAGAGTCGGTGGTTTCATTTTGCGGATGTGCTCGCCCCCGTTGTCTATCAACTAAGTGAGTTTCTTTCTCCTCAGAGGTTTTGTTTCGCCGATGTGCTTACCTCACTTGTGTATTAGTGGTTAAGTGAGTTTCAGTGGTTTCACTTTGGCAACGGAGTCGCTTTCTTTCACCTTCATGCTGTAGCCTTGTACTTCGTTCTTCTTCCGACTCATTAACTTGGAGCCACCTTGCCAGCTCTTGACTCTATAGCCTTGAACTCCCGAGACAGACACACACACACACTTCCACGCATAGACATTTATATATAAGACAGGCCCCGGATAATGTTAACCCTGCAATGGAAAATGACAGAGTGGATGACTGTAATGGCTTGAGTCTAGTATGGGCTTGGTTCACTATCTAGGATTGGTTCCTCCCTTGCACGTGATGACCTGACAAGCTCAAATTAGATTAAGCACATTCAGTAAATACAGTCATATGAAAAAGTTTGGGAACCTCTCTCAGCCTGCATAATAATTTACTTTCAACAAAAAAGATAACGGTGGTATGTCTTTTATTTCCTAGGAACATCTGAGTACTGCGGTGTTTTCTGAACAAAGATTTATAGTGAGGCAGTATTTAGTTGTATGAAATTGAATCAAATGTGAAAAACTGGTTATTCAAAAATGTGGGTCCCCTTGTCATTTTGCTGATTTGAATGCCTGTCACTGCTCAATGCTGATTACTTACAACACCAAATTGGTTGGATGAGCTCATTTAAGCCTTGAACTTCATAGACAGGTGTGTCCAATCATGAGATATAAAGGTATTTAAGGTGGTCAACTGCAAGTTGTGCTTCCTTCCCTTTGACTCTCCTCTGAAGAGCGACAGCATGGGATCCTCAAAGCAACTCTCAAAAGATCTGAAAACAAAGATTGTTGAGTCTCCTGGTTTAGGGGAAGGCTACAAAAAGCCATCTCAGAGGATTAAACTGTCAGTTTCAAGTGTAAGGAATGGAATCAGGAAATGGAAGGCCACAGGCACAGTTGCTGTTAAACCCAGCAGGTCTGGCAGGCCAAGAAAAATACAGGAGCGGCATATGAGCAGGATTGTGAGAATGGTTACAGACAACCCACAGATCACCTCCAAAGACCTGCAAGAACATCTTGCTGCAGATGGTGTATCTGTACATCGTTCTACAATTCAGCACAATTTACACAAAGAACATCTGTATGGCAGGGTGATGAGAAAGAAGCCCTTTCTGCACTCACGCCACAAACAGAGTCGCTTGTTGTATGCCAATGCTCATTTAGACAAGCCAGATTCATTTTGGAACAAAGTGCTTTGGACTGATGAGACAAAAATTGAGTTATTTGATCAGAACAAAAAGCGCTTTGCATGACAGAAGAAGAACACCGCATTCCAAGAAAAACACCTGCTACCTATTGTCAAATTTAGTGAAGGTTCCATCATGCTCTGGGGCTGTGTAGCTAGTTCAGGGACTGGGGCCCTTGTTAAAGTCAAGGGTCGGATGAATTCAACCCAATATCAACATATTCTTCAGGATAATGTTCAAGCATCAGTCACAAAGTTGAATTTATGCAGGGGTTGGATATTCCAACAAGACAGTGACCCAAAACACATTTTGAAATCTACAAAGGCATTCATGCAGAGGGAGAAGTACAATGTTCTGGAATGGCCGTCACAGTCCCCTGACTTGAAAATCTATGGGATGATTTGAAGCAGCCATCAAATTGAACTGAACTGGAGAGATTTTGTATGGAAGAATGGTCAACAATACCTCCATTGAGAATCCAGACACTCATCACTGGCTATAGGAGACGTCTAGAGGATGTTAGATTGTCAAAAGGAGGCTCAACTAAGTATTGATGTCATATTTCCGTTGGGGTGCCCAAATTTATGCACCTGTCTAATTTTGTTGTGATGCATATTGCATATTTCTGTAAATCCAATAAACTTAATGTCACTGCTGAAATACTACGGTTTCCATAGGGCATGTCATATATTAAAAGGAAGTTGCTACTTTGAAAGCTCAGCCAATGATAAACAAAAATCTAAAGAATTAAGAGGGGTTCCCAAACTTTTTCATATGACTGTAGATTAATGAATTTAATATTTGTTTTTTTTTTTGGCAAATCTAAATTCAGAACATTTGCAGCCATAGAGAAACAGGATCCATTTAATATTTCCTGAAGCAATATTCTCATCTTCAAGGAACAATTCACACAACCCACCCTTTCTGCAGGTCCTTTGCCTTTCCTGCTGTATGTAATTCATTCAGTTGGACAAACAGCCAGCTGGCTTCCAATTTGCTGAAGGTCACTTGCATTGTGGTAGGTTCTGTTTTAGGAGGAGGCCTCATTAATTTCTGTATCCAGGAAACAGTTCCCCTATCAGATTTTTACATTTCTCCCCGTTCAAAAAAGAAACACTTTAATTGAAGCTGTAAATCTCAAAAGGGAGTGGTGGCAAGAATTACAGCAAAAATGATGGTTGAAAAATAAGGTCAAGATCATTAAAATTTGTTTTGCCATGACCCCCGTCTCCCCTTTCCCACCACAATACTCTGTTTTCATAGACCTGCTGTGAAATAAAAAATGCTGACCCAAAGACGCAGAAAGCGAGGGGTGAGCCACAGGCAAGTGAAGTGTCATCACTCTAACTCCTCTTTTCAAGTTTGCCTGAATCACTGCGGCTCCTCCAGTCGTCCCCGTCCTCCCCCAGTTCCTGTCTCTTCACACTGATGTGGAAACTCAGGCAGTAAACACATAAGGCATTCGTCAGGGTGGTGCTAGAATCTCCCAGTAAAGGGAAGTCTGTTTGCTTGGTGCTTGTAGAATCGAGAGGGGGAGTTTAGGTCTCTAGAAGCACAGATTACTTTTAAAAAGACGGAGAGTAAAGAGCAAGAGATGGGATGCTGTGCTTCACTCCTAAGGTGCCCAACCTTGCACTAACACTGTGGACACTTTGAATCTTTGTTTAGTTAGTTAGTTCATAAATGTCTGTAATCATATTATCATTACTAGGGGCTTACCCCCTGCTTGCTTTGCATGCCAATCCCCGTGGCCTGCGCTACGCGCCAGCCACTTCGCATCTCTGCCGTTCAAATAAGATACTATCGAGCAGTCCTTCCATGTAAAGAATATCAAGTGACAGAAAGTAGAGCTGAACGAAAATTGGAATCAAATTTCATAGGAGTACTTATGAGGAACTCAACAGAAAACAATGAAGAGTACTCTCACCTCCTTCTTCTTCTTTCGGCTGCTCCTGTTAGGGGTCACCACAGCGGATCATCTTCTTCCATATCTTTCTGTCCTCTGCATCTTTTTCTGTTACACCCATCACCTCATGTCCTCTCTCTCCACATCCATAAACCTTCTCTTAGGCCTTCCTCTTTTTCTTTTGCCTGGAAGCTCTATCCTTAGCATCCTTCTTCCTCTGCACATGTCCAAATCAATGCAATCTCGCCTCTCTGACTTTGTCACCCAACCGTCCAACCTGAGCTGACCCTCTAATGTCCTCATTTCTAATCCTATCCATCCTCGTCACACCCAATGCAAATCTTACCATCTTTAACTCTGCCACCTATTGCTCTGTCTCCTGCTTTCTGGTCAGTGCCACCGTCTCCAACCCATATAACATAGCTGGTCTCACTACCGTCCTGTAGACCTTCCCTTTCACTCTTGCTGATACCCGTCTGTCACAAATCACTCCTGACACTCTTCTCCACTCACTCCACCCTGCCTGCACTCTCTTTTTCACCTCTCTTCCACAGTCCCCATTATTCTGTACTGTTGATCCCAAGTATTTAAATTCATCCACCTTCGCAAACTCTACTCCCTGCATCCTCACCATTCCACTGACCTCCCTCTCATTCACACACATGTATTCTGTCTTGTTCCTACTGACCTTCATTCCTCTCCTCTCTAGAGCATATCTCCACCTCACCAGGGTCTCCTCAACCTGCTCTCTACTCTCGCTACAGATCACAATGTCATCAGCAAACATCATAGTCCACAAGGACTCCTGTCTAATCTCGTCTGTCAACCTGTCCATCACCATTGCAGATAAGAAGGGGTCAATCCCTGATGTAATCCCACCTCCATGTTGAATGTACCCATCACTCCTACCACAGTCCCCACCACTGTCACACTTCCCTCATACATATCCTGTACAACTCTTACATACTTATCTTCCACTCCCAACTTCCTCATACAATACCACCATACAATAACTCCTCTCAAGACACCCTATCATATACTTTCTCCAGGACCATAAAGATACAATGCCTAGTAAGTCCAAAAACTAAACAAACTCAGTTTTGAAAAAAATGGCAGTTACTAGATTTTTCCATTTCACGTGAGTATTCCCCTTTGGTCTTTGATCATATAAATATAGTGCCTTTTCTGACATTTTCCATAGAGTTTTATGGATCCCGGTAGCACATGTCCCTGAAATCATTTCTCAAAACTTGTTTACAAATGCCTGGCCTCTTTCATCCTCTTGAAGAGAGCCAATGTCTCCTCTTCTTCACAGTTCCCACCTCATCTGAATCAAGAATAAAATGGAGGTCCTTTAAAGGCCACAGATGGGAGTACTCCCAGTGGCACGCTTGGGTAGTGAGGGAAATGCTTATGCATTAACCACAAACAAGAAAAAGTAGCAGGGCTGATTCCATGGAGCTTCCTCAAGTGGTCCCTGATATAACTTATACTGAGATTGTGATATGATTTGGGCTCATTTTAATTTTCGTTTTTGATTAGATTAGATAAATGTTATTAATCTATATATATAAAATTCTTTTCGCGTTTGAAACGGAAATTACGTATGACCACGCGATATGGAAATTACGTATAAAATGGAAATTACGTATGACCACAGAACATATTATAATACAGGAACTAATCACTTCGTTTGTGGACGCCATTTTTATATTGTCTTTAGGAATTGTTATTATGTGTGTGAGAGTTATTTTACTGATATTAAAAAGAAGTAAACACAAACACGCCGAGAAGTTTTATTTTTTCGTCCACGTGACTGCTGCGGAAACTGCCACATTGTAACTTTTTTTTAGTTGGCAGTACTTGATAGTAGAAGAGATGAAGAAAACAGCTTTGCGTCTTTCTATTTTTTAACTTCACCGAGCTGTAAACAACGGGTCAGGCAGCGTCCTTTCTTCTCGCACTGTTTGTGACACTTCAAGTGCCCAGTTGGCTCCTGGGAGAGTGGAAATCTTTGCAAATGAGTGTAATTGGTGCCATCAAAGCAAAACTCTGTTTGTCCCTTAAGGTGAGTTCGAGTCACTAAAACCCTGCAACATTCAAGGTTGCTGTTGTGATCAATTATTTTAAGAAGATGGAGAGTTTACATCTAAGAAGATGTAGAGACCTCTTCATGTAAAGTGTTGGACTTGCGAAATTGTTTGGATCTTCTGCCCATTAAGCACGGAAGGGCAGCGTCCACATTTATTACAATTATTTTTCTCTTAAATCACAGGCACATAGTGCAAGGTTGTCAGACAGAAATTTGGACGATCACATAGAAAATGTAATTTCTATACCACAGCGGTCGTGTACCACCTTTCAAAATGGATCCAAATACATTTTAGCTGCTGTTATTAATACTTACCTGTTATGTTATACCGCCTTTAAAATGTAGTTTACCCGAAACCACTCCTGTAGTGCTCAATGTATCTTTACTTCTTAAAATGTTAATGTTTTACTGTTTAATAACTTATAGATTACATTTTATTTTTTTCCCTTGCACTCAGTGAGCGAAGCCACTGGGTAATCAACTAGTCCTATATGAAATTAAAATGCATACAGCAGCAGAAACATAAGAAACAAGAATACAGACTCACAGAACAAATAATATTCAATATTCATCCTGTCAATCAATAGATTGATTGATAAATAAATAAATAAATTAATTAATTAATTAATTAAACTTAACGAGCATATCGGGTGGAAGCACTGAATTGCCTGATAGCAGTGAGCAGAAAAGACCCTCAGAGGCGCTTCTTAGCACACCTTGGTTTAATGAGAATGTGACTAAAAAGTGCTCCATGTGATCACCTCCTGGAGGGGATTTTTCATGATGGGATCCAATTGTGCCATCATTCTCTTTTCCACAACAGCTTCAGTGTGTCTGGGGTTCACTCTGTGCTTGAGTGGGCTTTCCTAATAAGTTTGTTCAGTCATTGTTCTTCTTTTGTGCTCAATTTGCTTCCCCCAGAAACCACAACGTAGAACACCACACTGGCTACTTTGCACTTGTAGAACATTTCCAGCAGCTTGCTGCACACACCAAAAGATCCGAGTCTCCTTAACAAGTTCAGTCTGCTCTGCCCCTTCTTGTGCAGCACCACTGTATTGTCAGATCAATCTACTTTTATGTGAATCCCAGGTACTTGTAGCTCTGTGCCATTTCCATGTCTTCCCCCTGAATGGTAACAGGTCACAGTCGCTTCTTGGCATGATGGAATTCCACCACCAGTTCTATTTATTTTTGCTGATGCTGAGTTGCAGGTTGTTGTCCCTGCACCACAAGACAAAGTTCTTCACAACTTTCCTGTACTCCAACTCATCTCCATTATTTGTGCAGCCAAAGATGGATAAGTCATCTAAAAGGTTCTATAGATGACAAGTGCTTGAAGTCTATTGTGTAGAAGGTAAGCAGGAAGGGAGAAGGACATTTTCCTGAGTTGGCCCAGTATTACACACCACCATTTCTGACACACGGTCCCCTCCGCCTCACAAATTGCTGTCCATTGGTCAGCTAATCCATGATCCAGGCGATTGCAGAAGCTTTAAAATTCAAACCTCTGAGCTTTTTCTCTCGAGTTGACGAGTCAAACTTGCTCAGATTCGTTGAAGCACAAAAAGTTTGGGAGTTATCTTCAGCTGTGGATAGAGATGTGCCCTAATTTGCGACGTATTATCCTGTTGCCTCTCTGATGTCATGGACTGTGCACACAAACAAATGGCTGTGCCCATAAGAAAACAAAATATGATGAAATGGTAAAATTAAAAAATCATTAAATGAAGTGAAATACAGGAAACAATATCAATGGTGTATTTCTTGAACACAAAAACCCCATGCGAGTGTAAAAAACCCAGGAAGTATGGCATAAAAAGACAGTGTGAGGGACGGCCGGCATTTCAGTCTGGCCAGGACATCCCTCAACTGAAAGAAATAGCCTTTTCATGACACTACATCCCCCAGAACGCTAGATGGCAGCTCCCCTGGATAGAAATGGCTCCTCGGATTCCCGCAGGGCAGCATGGGACATGGAGTCCATATCCTCAGCCCTGTTGGGTGTCGTGGGTGCCGCCAGGGGGTGCTCACTAAGAACCAGGGGGATATTACGAGGACGTCAACCCGGAAGTGCTTCGGGGTCACGAGGACGGAAGCCCGCAGTACTTCCGGGACGCTTGATAAAGGAAAATATGATGGTGACCCGGAGAAGAAATACTTCTGGGTCACGAAGTATAAAAGGACTATGGGAAACCCCAGCAGAACGAGCCAGAGTTGGGTGGGAGTGTGACGGAGCTGCTGGGAGTTGAAGGATTCTATTATTGATTATTATTGATTTGTACAATTGTTTATTGAGAATTGTGGAAGGTGCGGTGCTTTGGGCACTTTATTGAAGTAATTATTATTAAAATCTTCTTGGTGTTTTACACGTGTGTCTGGGACGTCTGTCTGGTGGGTTCAAAGGGGCAACAGCGACCCCTAGCATCCACAACAGACATCAATCAATGACAAGACACCAATACAAGAATGACTCAGTGGAAATAATATTCATTTGTTTATTATTTATTTAACTTTAAGACACTGTGCTGTTACATCACCCATGATCCTTTGAAAAATGGCCACAAACATTTCATTTTGTTTTTTTTTTCATTTGTTTATTAAATGTTTGGGCTCCCAATATGTGAACACAAGGGAAGGTGCCACCAGGAGTCAAGCTAACATGAAATACAACATGGCAGAGCTAGAGAAAGTTCAGAGAAGAATAACTGGGCTGATTCCAGGACTTCAAGGTATGAGCCATCAGGAGAGAGTGAAGGAGCTGAACCTTTTAACACACAGAGATTAGGGGGGCGCCATGATGGAAGTGCTTAAAAATCATAGAAGGAATTAGTTAAGTGGATCTCAGCTGTTACTTTAAAATAAATTCAGCAACAAGAACACAGGAACGCGGTTAGTGACTTCTTCAGGGCAAATTTTGCACAAATGTTAGAAAATTTCTCTTTATGTAAAGAACCGTAGATACATGGAGTAAATTACTAAGTAGGTGATGGAGAGTAGGATGTTAGGGACCTTCAAATCTTGACTTCATGTTGTTTTGGACAATTTAGATAAAAGGATGGGTGAGCTCATTTGGGCTGAGTGACCTGTTCTCATCATAACTTTTCTAATGTTCTAAAAAAGGCAAATCATCTCCATAAATAATTCTGAAGACACCAAGGATAACTTTAGGTACGTTTAAACTCTGGCTTCCATGTAAGGTTTTTAAGCACCCAAAACTTATTATTACTTCTGCAAAATTGCAGTATTGTCACGCTGGGTTGTATAATGACTAAAGAAGAAGAAGAAGAAGAAGAAGTAATGCTGGACACCATTATTAGTTCATTGTCTATATAAGGCATTCATTAGAACAGTCTAGACGAGAACACACATTCAGCCCAACAAAGCTCACCAGTCCTATTCACTTAATTCTTCTAAAATAACATCAAGTGGAGTTTTGAAAGTCTCTAAAGTCATACTGTGTACCACTATTCAAGTATAATGACCTCCCCAATTGGTCCAAAGTCCAAAACTGGGATGCTTTTGAATAAACGGACCAGATTATCATGGTTCCATTAATCCAGTGAGTGTTTTGGGGGTCTGCTGACGAAGTATCGTGCATCTTATAACAAATTCACATGAAATCAAAGAGTGGGGGGAGGCCACCCTTCGTGTTTTGTCCTCCTAAAAATGGGGCAAACAGGTCATTTTGTTTAATTCCAAGGATGCTAAACATAAAGTGGGACGCAATGTATAAAAACAGCCTGACGCATATCCTGAAGTTGCGATTGTCCCGGTCAAAGCGGGATGCCTGGACAACCTATCAATTACTCCTCTATAGGGAGAATATATGGAAGGGGAACTATTAACACGGCTTTTAAAATGTTTAAGATATTTTTAACACAAATAACTATAAAGGATGTTGCAGGGGAAGTTGTGAAAATACAGTGCGTGCAAATCAAGACAATAATAAAATGTGAGGAAAAGAAAATATTTGAGCTCAACGGATTCCTGCAGCTTTAGGGAAGTGAAAAATGAGTGCAAGTTGTATTACATCAAACTGAAAAAGAAATTACTCAGCATTTTCTTCTTTTTTTTTTGTAAGAGGCTTTCTTTTAAAGTTCAATGAACCTGAATTTTTCATTCCAACACACTGAATGGTTAATATAAAAAAGCAAATGAAAGCAGAAGCAAAAAAAATAAGACATCCTTTTATGAAAAATTTCCGTTTCCTGTTGAACATTTAAAAACCATAGTCATGTGTATAAACCCCGACAAACACCACCACGATAGATCCCATGCGGTCCATTGGAGTAGACTAAGAACTGTTTAAAGTAAATGAGCCTTTAAGAAGAATTCCCAGATACAAACGTTCTTTGGATACAACTTCAAACTAGACTTCTAGAAAAATCCTATAGATTACCAGCCCCCTACTAAAAAATACTTCTCTTTCATTTTTGAGAAAGTTACTATATTTGAGTTTCCTCCTGAGTTCCTGTGTCCTCGTGACTGACTTCTCGGCTGTGCCCAAATGTTCTCTTTAAACGAGCTTTGTTTGGAACTCTTGACATCGTTGAAAGGTTTCTTATTGTGTTCCTTTTGTCCTCATTTTCAATTCACGATTGTGGGAACATTTCCCCAGTTAAAGAACTTCTTATTGTGTGCACTTGTCTTCATTAATGAGTTTCCAGTTATGTTCTTGATTTTCCTTTAGCTAAGTTCTGTTGTGTTCCTGGTCTTCGTCTGGGTTTTGGTTAAGAATTTTCTGATTATCTTGTGCATTTATGATCTTGTTAATGATGTTTCTGTTGTTTCCTCATGTCCATGTTGATGAGTTCTGTGTTGTGCCCTTATGCCCCTGTTTAGGACCTTCCTGTTGTATCTCATACCATTCTTCTTATGTGTGGGTCATACAAGGTAGGGTTATAAGGTTACACCAAGGAAAATTTTACGAGCAGCATCACTTACTTCTTTTGCTTCGTTATCCTCAGATAGGAAGATTTTGACCCGGTTGACTCTAACTTCAGTGCAAGATGATTAAAAAAATTGGCCGAGACAGTTGGGGTTGTCAGTTTGTAAACAACACTGAATGAAGATGTTTCTCTGTGCTTTAACCTTAAAATTGTATTTTGATGTTCCATCTAGTCTCGTAACATCTATTAAATGTGGTTGTTCAATGGTGGAACTCCAACCCATTTCATTAATTCTTTGCTTTTTCTTCACACATTAGTGCTTTAACTCTAAAACTGGGTTTTGATGCTCCATCTAGCTTCACAATGTCCATTAGACAAAGTTGTCCATTGTTGGAAATACAACCGATTTCATATGTCCTTTGCATTTTCTTCACAAATGAGTGCTGTAACCCTAAAACTGGGTTTCGATGCTCCATCTATTCTGGTAATGTCCATTAAACAGTGTTGTCTATTGTTGGAGCTCCAGACCCTTTCACATGTCCTTTGCTCTTTCTTCACGCATTAGTGCTTTAACCTTAAAATTGGGTTTTGAAGCTCCATCTAGCCTCTTAACGTTTATTAAACAGGTTTGCCCATTGTTTGAACTCCAATCCTTTTCACATGTCCTTTGCTTTTTCTTCACGAATGAGTGCTGTAACCCTAAAATTGGGTTTTGATGCTCCATCTAGCCTTGTAACGGCTATTAAAAGGGATTGTCCATTTTTTGAACTTTAACCCCTTTCATATGTCCTTTGCATTTTCTTCACAAATGAGTGCTTTAACCCTAAAACTGGGTTTCGATGCTCCATCTATTCTCGTAATGTACATTAAACAGTGTTGTCTATTGTTGGAGACTCCAAACCCTTTCACGTGTCCTTTGCTTTTTCTTCACAAATGAGTGCTGTAACCCTAACATTGGGTTTTGATGCTCCATCTAGCCTTGTAACGGCTATTAAAAGGGATTGTCCATTTTTTGAACTTTAACCCCTTTCATGTGTCCTTTGCATTTTCTTCACAAATAAGTGCTGTAACCCTAAAACTGGGTTTCGATGCTCCATCTATTCTCGTAATGTCCATTAAACAGTGTTATCTATTGTTGGAGCTCCAGACCCTTTCACGTGTCCTTTGCTTTTTCTTCCCATATGAGTGCTGTAACCCTAAAATTGGGTTTTGATGCTCCAACTAGCCTCGTAACGGCTATTGAAAGGGATTGTCCATTTTTTGAACTTCAACCCCTTTCATGTGTCCTTTGCTTTTTCTTCATACAGTAGCGCTTTAACCTTAAAATTGGGCTTTGATGCTCCAACTAGCTGCAAGACGTCTATCAAGCAGGGTTATCCATTAATGCACTTTGCTGTCTCCTTGACTTCTTGTTAATTGTACCACAGTATTAGGTTCCTCATGTGTCCTGGTAAACAAGTTCTCTATTCTGCCCATATGTCCATATTAACAAGATCTCCGTTGTGCCCTTACGTCCTTGTCAACAAGTTCTTTACTGTGTCTTCGTGTCCTTGTCATCAAGTTTTCCAGTTTGCTTTCATGTTTAGGGTAATGAGTTTCCTGTTATGCCCCAAAACTGACTTTCTATTTCCACTCATGTCTCTTTATCCTCTTCAACAAATTTCTCCCTGTGTCCGTGTCCTCATTATTGCATTTTGCTACTCCATATGTCCTTGTTAATTGTATTCTATGCGTTTTCATTAATAGGTTTCCATCTCATGACCGTGTGCTTTTAAACAAATTCTCTTTTGTGCCCTTGTGATTTTGTTAATCAGTTTCATGCTGAGAACTCATGTGCTTGTTAGTGAGTTTCCGGTCCTGCTCTTATGTCTCTATTAATGAGTTTCCTGTTGTGATTTTCTTTCATCATTAATCTGTCATTATTAATGAAATTCCCGTTGAGCCCCACTGTCTTTAATAACGCGTCTCCTAATGTGTCCCTGTGTACTACTTAACAAGCACACAACTGTAGCCATGTATCATTAGTAACGAGTTCTTTGTTGTGCCCCTGTGTCCAAATTAATAAGCATCTATTGTACCCACATGTCCAGGTCTAATAGATTATCTTCAAGTTCATCCTGTACTAAACATAATTCAAGTTGGTAGGTCCGCCAGCGTATGTAGGCTGTAATATACAACCTTTACATTTATTTGCTTTAGATCATTAACTCTTTGGGGGCTGAATATTTTTTCCAAAAAAGCACACAAAGCGATGGTTTCATACATAAAGCATCTTATAAAGCCTTTTGCTATGTGCTGCGGCTGCTGTTGGCACCTGTATGGCATCTCAGGCAGCAGCGGTCGTGTGGGGGTGATTTGATGGCCACCTGGTCTACCTGGCTGTCTTCGCACATAAGGTTGGCACTGGTAGCAGTCGTAGTGTGACCCAATCTGTTTGGTACCTCTTGTCATTGTAAGTGGCGGTCCTCCCAGGTGAACGTTGCTGTAGGTGCATCAGCTACACGAACGTGTCCAGCACCACGATCAGCTGGGGACCGAGCAGCTGATGCTGGTACCTCACTTTCGGTTTCGTTCTCCATCTCCAAATCACTTACATCAAAATCAGAGTTCGATTTAGTGATAATACATAAAATGTCGTCTACGGAGTATTTTGCTTTGCACATTCGCTTTGGTCTCATGTTGATGCCATTTTAGAAGTTGTTTGCTCTGTGCTACTCACACACGCGCAAAGAATCAAGGTCAGATCAACAAAGCTAACTTTCCTTCTTGCAAAGAGAGTTGAACTAAAACGTAATGGCGAGTTTTGTGAAAGTTTACAGCTGATTAGCGTCCTGAATCCCTGAATTTCGACAAAAGTCGACATCCGCCCTGAAAGAGTTAATAAGTTTGCAATTAGTGCTCTGTCACAGTGTTTTATTTTTCTAGAATATATTTGAATATGAGAAACACCTAGGAGATGTCTAGTAGATGATTTTTTCAATGCTAGGTTAATATATATATATATATATATATATATATATATATATATATATATATATATATTTGCAGCTGGAGATCCAGAAAGGGAGAAAAAATGAATCACGTATCATAAAGTACTTTTTATTCCTGAGCTTTCAACCCTTGCCAGGAGTCTTCATCAGAGGATAATGCTTAGACTTACAAGAATCAAAGGCAATATATATATATATATATATATATATATATATATATATATATATATATATATATATATATATATATAAAATTAAATACAGTAATACACAAATTGGCTCCAGCAGACCCCCGTGACTCTGTGTTAGAATACAGCGGGTCGGAAAATGACTGACTGACTGACTGACTGACAAAAAAGACAAATATCTACCTTGAAATATATCAAGTAAAATATATGGTACATTATATCATCCATAACATTTACAGTATATTTTAGAATATATTGTATTTGTTTTCTAAAATTTATCTTACAGTATTTAATTCCTATATTTTAAAATATATTAGAAAATATATGTTTTATATTTCTCGCAAAACCGCTCAGGATAAAGCAGATTGAAACACAGAAGGTTGAATGGTTGGATTTTTTAATATTTTTTTAGAAAATAAATTCTAATACACAAACACTGTAATAATTGACATATTTTACAATACATTTCAGTTGGCCGCAAGATATTGTAATACATTAACCCTTAAAATATTTAGTAACGTTTGTTACACATGTGCGCATGGGAGGCAGCTAGAAGGACCAAAAGAAGGTAATTCCACGCCAGGCCAGGGGGTGGTGGGGTGCAGTAAACCTTTCTCTTTTATCTCTGTAGACCAGACAAGGGAAATTCTGCCTGATTCTGACGACATCACTTCCAGTTCCTCCCTGATGATGTCACTTCCGGTCCCCCCCCCCCCCCCCCCCATATGATGTCACTTTAGCTGACCTGTTTTAAAGGCCAGTCATCGTCCATTTGTTCTCAGTTCTGTTGTTGGTCTCAACCTGTACACTTCTGTATTACCTAATCTTCGTATTTGCACCCTTATTCAAGCATACGGATGGCTGCCCCAAACCTCCTTTTGGGTCAAGTTCTGTTAATTTCACACATTTTGAAGTTCTTTCACAAAGGAAGTATGTTTTAAATACGTATATATTGTACACTGCTTTCACTTTTGCAACAGTGGTGCCCATCATCTAAAATGTGTGACTATTTCTATTGCTGTTATCAACGGCCTGTTCTGCCAATTTGCAAAAATGTATGTGCTACTCTCCTTACATCCCAACTTGATGAAACCACGGAGTATCCGCAAGCCAAAACGATCAAAGGGGATGCTTCATTAAACGATCGAGTATCCGCATAACATCAAAATGACCAAGAAGGGGTTATGATGAAGCAGTTGAGTCTCCCACCAAAATCATAATTGAGAAATACTGTGATGCATTATCAGTATGATCAACTCTCTGTTAAGTCACCCTGGGGCCTGTGGGGGTCTTAGTCTGGCCTTGAGAACAAAGATAAGTTCTGCATTTCTAATACTGCTGAATTCTTACTTTTCAAATGTCCAGATCCTAAATTTACTGGTCGATGATTTGCCATGATCATGGACCACAGAGAAAGCACTGAATTCCCTACATAAGGATTCTTTTCATCATCAGACATATGTCCTCATTCACTGAAGCAGAGGATATTCATTGTGTACGGGTGGGGATTAATATATTTATACATTGTCACATACACGCGCTTTGGGGACAGTCAAATGACTCGATTGCACATGAAAGAACAAAGGACGGGGGACTGGAATGAGACACTAATGCTTTTCTCTCCTTCATTCTGCAGAAAAACAACCGAATAAAGCAGTCTTACCAGTCATCACATCTCGTCTGTACAAAAGACTACTCGTCTGGCTCCGTGGAGTCACCACACTTCCGGACTTCCCCCCCGATGACCTCGGTTCCTCACCTCCACTTCTGACGTCATCTCCGGCCACTATGATCAACGTCAGCTCCACTATTCTCCCAGTTAATTGCACTTCCTTTACTGTCTGTATAAATTAATTTTATTTTGTTGGATGTTTGATTACTTTTTGAACTTATTTTTGAACTGGAACAACCTGTAACCTGTGTCTCTGTGTTCTTATTTTATCCATTCATCCATCCATTATCCAACCTGCTATATCATAACTACAGGGTCACGGGGTCTGCTGGAGCCAATCCGAGCCAACAGAGGGTTCAAGGCAGGAAACAAACGCCGAGCAGGGCACGAGGCCACCGCAGGGCACACACACACACCAAGCACATGCCAAGCACACACTTGGGACAATTTAGAATCGCCAATGCACCTAACCTGCATGTCTTTGGACTGTGGGAGGAAACTAGAGTACCCAGAGGAAACCCACGCAGACATGGGGAGAACAATCTTATTTTATTACAACATATATATATATATATATTTCTCTTGCAGAGGGGATTTCTGTTATGCTGTCATTTTCAAACGCAACTCTTTCTTCTAAAGAAAAATGGGAAAACAAAGAAAATGATGTCAAGTGTCTTGAAAACTTGAAAGGCCACGCCATTCCTGCTTCCCTATTCTGATCTTCTTCTCTTAATCACTATTTCTTTGTCCTCATGAGAAACACCAGCTGGAAAGCAGAACTTTGCTTTTTTATTTTTATTGTTACTTATTTTTAATTATTAAATATATCCGTTCCAGGATTTCAACACGATTAAAGCAGAAATTGTTTCAAAACCTTTCACGAGATTATCAGCCTCCTGTTTGCAGCTCCAAGTCTAACTTTATAACTTCCAGTGAAGTATTTATGCATTTCCTGAGAACTAAAACCAAAAGGAGGAGAATGCTTGTCTTAGTACATGATAACGTTTGACGAGAACAAGCCATTCAGCCCAACAAAGCTTGCCAATTCTATCCGCCTAATTTCTCCAGAATAACATCAAATCACGTTTTGAAAGTCCTTAAAGTCCTACTGTTACTTAACTTATTCTATGTCCACATTTTGTATGGTCCAATCAGTATCCTTATTTGCTGTAACTAGAGTGACTAAAGCTATGACATTTTTAGTGTCTGGTTAATAAAAAAAAACCCCGAAAAACAAGGAACTGGATTTTTTTTTTTCACATACAACCCATAAACAAACATATTAAATCCTATAAACTTGCACATCTACTCTCTATATACAGTATAAAATCCTAAGCCTAAAAGTGCAATGATTTTGTGCAACGATTTTATGTCACATTTTCTGTCACGCTTTGAATCGTACTTATTTTAATCGGACTTATTTACTAATGTAATGTTGTTAGATTTTTCATACTCTTATTCTATTTTTAAATTATAAACTAAAATATCAAGAAAGTCATGGTTTTTAATATCAAGAAAGTTGTGTTTTTTATTTTTGATCTAGTAAACTTCCTTTCACAGGAGCAAACTATATTAAAAAAAATTATCTATTTATAACACCAATGTTAGCTAATGGTCGACTTATGATGACCCATTGCATACCACTTTAGTTTTTATGTGATTTTTCCTGTTATTTAAATATTTTTTTTAAAAAAGCTTTGTTTTCATCTATAAGAATGTCAGTTAAAATGTGTGGATCATTTATTTAGTCTCTTATAAATACTCATTAAGCATACTGGATCTCAGTTTTACAGGAATACTCCAATCGGTAAGAGAGTAAATATTTTATTCTCATTTCATTATTTTTACTCCATTAAATAATAATTAATTTTCTTTTACATATTTATAGAATTTTGTTTTTACGTGACATTTTTGTCACGCTTTAAATCTGGCTAATTTTAAAGCCTATATATATATATATATATATATATATATATATATACTGTATTTTTGGTATCATTCTTTTCAGAATTTATCAAACTTTAATGTGATGTTGTTAGATTTTCAGATTGTTATTCCATTTTTAAATTCTAAACTAAAATATCAAGAAAGTCGTGCATCGAGCATAGTGGACTTCAGTTTAACGGGAATACTCCAATCGGTAAGAGAGTAAATATTTTATTCTCATTTCATGATTTTTACTCTGTTAAATAATAATTAATTTTTCTTTTACATATTTATAGAATTTTGTGATTTTGACTCCAATAAATAATAATTTTTCTTTTGTACATTTACAGATTTTACTAATATTCTGTCTACAACGAGGGGTTGGGCGCGAAAGGCGAAAGGGGGCTTGCTCCCTAGTCTTAATACATAATTCGCCAGCCTCCTCACTCACTCACTCACTCACTTACTCACTCACTCACTCACTCACTCACTCACGTCCGTCCGAAGCCGAATGTGCAGTCGCCTTCTGCACAGCTGCCCGAAAAACCTTACGAGACCGACATCGCGGCAGGCGGCGGATTTACGGCCGCGAAAATTCAAAGGGAAAGGCCACTTCTACTGACATCCAACCCCAACATTGCGGCAGGTGGCAGATTTATGGCTCTAGAGGCCTGAAAGGCAGCTCGAGGCCTAATTACGCATTCTGATTCAATTACGCATTCATTCAATACACCTATATCAGGTTTGTGGTGCTTATACTTATTACTATTCCACTCGTGCCCATTTCATCTTACGTTGTCGAAACAGGCTCTTTGTCTAGTACTAATATAGATAGATAGATAGATAGATAGATAGATAGATAGATAGATAGATAGATAGATAGATAGATAGATAGATAGATAGATAGATAGATAGATAGATAGATACTTTATTAATCCAAAGGGAAATTCATAATTTTCATTATTTTCATAAATAACTTATTCAATCTTATTCATGATAAATTCATAATATTGTCATAAATATTGTACATTAGGACTACATTATGAGAAGCTGTTTAGAAGGAAAGCAAAAGAAGTGATGATGTCAATGAATCACAGACACTTTCTACCAATACTTCAGATGTAGTCTTCATGTGACATGGTAGACTGCAGGGAAAGCCAAATTATAAGTGAAGAAGGGAGAGTGACTCAGTCAGAAGGGGAAAGAAAGACTGAGAAAGAAAACCAAAAGGAGCTCTCCATGACAGAGATACAGTCAGTGAAGCTCCTCAATGCATTACTCTTCGTTCATCCATCATGGGACACCAATCGTTCGAGAACTTTCTGGGAAAAGTTGTGTTTCTTTTGTTGAAGTCTTCATATGGAAAAAAAATTATGTTAGGACCCCAAAAAGATCTTCAAAATTCTTTGAGACATCTGTAAACGTTATGCAACAGAATTTTGTATGTAAACTAGTAAATGAGTTTCTCATAAATACTTGTAGACCATCCATTACAGAAATGTGATCAAAATGGCACCCTTCACAATCCAAAACAATCTGAAAATAGTGGTGCAGAAGAATCATAAACATAACGGTGGATGAGTCGTTAACATTGGTGTCTTGAATCAGGATGACATTGGATCCAATGGCAGATTCCCTTTTGCGGGCACATCAAGCTGGACCTTTTGCATTCAAATGTTAATGTCTTTAAATGTAAACCTGTGGTGCATCTGGACAGGTTTCACCATCTTATTGCCACATACAAGCCTGCTTTTGGTATCTGCAATTCTTCATCATCCAAACCAGATGTTTATGTGTTTGGAGGGTGTTGCTGTTGCTTGCTATGATATAAATATATATTGTAATTGATGGACCAGAGTCCCAGTCGGGATCAACTCTCTTCCCTTATCTGCATTAGAGGCCAACATCCTGAAGTATGCACATAAAAAGGGCACAAGGTTAGGCATCCAGGCAACAACTGATGGAAATCTGGTATACAGCTGGAATGCCAACATGCAAGATGGACAAAATGGATTGGGGCATCCCAACTAGTATAAGTTAATAGTTTCTTTTCTGGTTGGGAGGAGACACCTGTGAGACAATGGGAGACTACCTCCCATGTGTTGGTTGTTCTTCCATACACTGGGTGGCAGCATCCCTAATGGTATGATCACCCGTAGGCCAGTTTGGAAGTTGCAGCCCCCATGGAACTGCCTTGTTGGGTTCCATGAGGGCCGCCAGTAGGACCTACTGGGAGGTGAGATTCAAGTCTTCTCCCCGACCCGGTAGTGCTTCCCGGAGACGAGGTTTCAACACCAGAGGTACCATTGGGTTTGGTTGAAAAGGAAGCTCTCAACTTCACATGACGAATTGAAGTTGGGAGAGGATGCAGACGACACTTGCCTTGGAGGAGTCGAGGAGAGAGAAGATAAATTATTTGCATTGTTGTGCTGTGCTGACAAGAAAGAAATCTGTTAAGGGTGCTTTGTAAAAATAAAAGGACAGGTCTGAACATGGGACATGTGTTTGGGGTTGGGATGTACTGTTATGCCCACTACTGGTCATCAAAAGGGTTCAAAAGGCTAAAATCACAACACAAAATATGTGTGCAATTCCAATCAATTTACTTTAATTTTTTACAAGCAAAAGTCCAGTTAATTAAAAGAATATTAGAAGATGTGTATTAGTCAGCTGAGACCTTATTGCTTTTAGGAGATTTACGTTAGATTTTCTCATAATTAATGGAAAAGCTCTATAAAAGACAAGACCTCTTATGGCTGTTAATTTGGGGAATACCTTACCAAATACAAATCATCGAGCTGTCGATAAATTAGGGTATTCTAACTGAAAAAAGGGAATCTTTCTAACATGTTCTATATCACTGTTCTAGATGTGTAAGCAAATTACGCATTTCTACAAAAAACAGGATTCCATTTTTTTATTTCAGATTTAAGATACCCGTATTTTTCATGATGTAAAATATGCCTTCCTCTATTACTGATTACAGGATAAACTTGTGGCAAATTTTGAAACCATTGGAAGCCAGCCAGACGCCCTATAATCTTTTTTTTTCTCTAATAAACTATAAACAAGATTTGTTAAAATTAGCCCGTGATAAAGACACGTCCCCTCCTAGATCTACCCACCCACCAGCAGGAAGTGAAATATGCCCACCCTTCAAGTTCTGTATGCTCTAAGCTCAAGTTTCTTCACTTTACAGCAAATTGGAAAAAAAAAAGAACTAAAAGGAATGGATTAGCTGAGAGCCGTGACAGCACAGATGGAGTTGGACTGATCAGTACACCAAGTGGAGTGCAGCTCACACACTTTGAAAGTGGCCAAGGTACAGCTTGAGATCTGCTAAAATAGATTTAAAAAACGTAGGCAGCATAGTAGCCTCTCCTATAGCCAGTGAGTCACAATGATTAAAATAATGTGTCACTTGTTTGGGAAATTTTTCATGCTAATGCAGTGTCATGTGCTGACAAACTGGGGTGTCATAAAGAGCCAAAGGAGTGAGGATCAGTTCTTCAAAGAATTAGAAATCTGTTTGTTGATGTTCTCCATAAGCTGCATATCAATAAGACAATAATCTAGAGAAGGGATGTCAAACTCCAATCCTGGAGGGCTTCAGGTTTTCATTTGAACCATATTCTTCATTAGTAACCAGTTTTTGCTGCTAATGAACTTCTTTCTCTTTAGTTTTAATCAACTTGACTCGGGCCCCTTAGTTGTCTCTTTTTCCTTAATTAGCAGCCAAACAATAATGAGACACAAAACAAGCTACCACATGAGCAGCTCACCTGTGCCCGTCACACAATATCTGAAAATGAAGAAAGGTGAAGGTCTCAGTAAAGCTGATCTCTCAGGTCACCAAAACATTTTGACTTCTGAAAAAACAGAAAAATCAACAGTTTTGGAAATGCCTGCTGTGGCAGAATGAGAGCAGCAACAGGCCGTGGAATTAAATAACGGGTTTAATTAACAGCAAGAATAAGCTTCTCATTAAGAAACTGCTTAGAGTGAAATCAGTTGGAGATTGAAGACCCAATTTAGGTGGTTATCTGTTGGCTTGTTTCACACCTCATTTCTGTTTGGCTGTCGTTTAATGAAGAAAAGAATTCAGAGGACTGAATCATTAGAAACAGGGCTACTAAAATGAAGGTAAAGGAAATTAATTATCAGTGAAAACTGGTCACCGATTAGAAAAAGGGTTAGATTAAAAACCTGCAGCCACTGAGGCCCTCCAGGCCTGGGGCCTCATGTACAAACGGTGCGTACGCACAAAAATGTTGCGTAGGAGCATTTCCAAATTCAAATCGCGATGTATAAAACCTAAACTTGGCGTAAAGCCACACGCATTTCCACGGTAGCTCATACCCTGTCGTACGCAAGTTCTCTGCTCGGTTTTGCAGACTGGCGGCACCCAGCGTCAAAGCAGTGCTACTATTCCTGTGTGGTTTCCCTTTCTTTTTTAGATCCACATCCCTGACGCAGCTTCATAAATACACTGAAATTAACCGCATATTGTTTATTAGTTTAAGGCATCTGATTGTAATTAACCTGTAACAATATAATGGTCCACAGAATGATCAAACTATTCCAAATACCATAACTGCTTTAGCGTTGTTACTCTCACTGCTACTTCTTTTTCTTCTTTCAGCTGCTCCCTTTAGGTGTTGCCACATCAGATCATCTTTTTCCATATTACTCTCACTGCACCACTCAGAGTATTTATATCACTGTATCTGAGTGTGGAATCATAGCTGTACAGCAGCCGATCAGAAAGAAAATTATCGGTATACAGCATCAAGCACACACTGCCTCAGCCATGTTGTCTATTGAACAGCTCTCATACGGCAAACGTTTCAGAGCCTTTCCTGTACTGACCTCGCAGTTCAGAAACAGTTTCATCCCAAGAACTCTAAACACACTCAATCAGCGCATCAAGTGCTCCTTGTAGAACTGTTTGCACTGTACAATCACCTCACTGTAAACTTGCGATACAGTTATAATATTGCACAACCTGCGCCACTTTATAAAGCGCGTATTTACATATGATGATGATATCATTTTTAAGATGAAATGCAGCAAAATATGTTTATTATATTATACAGATAAAACTTTGACTTTAACTACACAGTGCCGCAGCGCTAGCGAGCCGCTGGTGCTCCATTCACGGATTGTTCTTGCCTCAGTCTATATTCTTGCTGTGGCTGACACGACACTGGAAAGATAGGTGGATAGAATAATTAAACACGTACTACGAACATATTTCGATATTCCTTAAAAGTTTTGAAGAATCAGCGTTCTAAGCTTACAGATGGCTAATGTCTATTACAGGGTCTGATTGTGTGGCGATTGGGTATTTGGAGAAAGAAAAGTAAGGACAGGAATTGGAGGTTAGTACGTTTTAAAGAGACAGTACTTCTGTAATAAAGTATTTCATTGAAGGTCGCGCACGGCGCAGCAAGCATCTTGCGTGAGACATGAACAATCACTGCGCCACCGTGTTCCCATGTTTAATAACATGCTTTAACTCCAATCACCATGAAAATTATATCACGTATACATCTCAGTATTTTAATTATTCATAGAGCTGTAATATCACAAATGTAATGGATTCTGTGTCCTGTCAGAGGAAGAGAAAGCCCAGAAGCACGTAGTGATTCACACACATAGAGCACATTGAAGATCAAATAGAAAACAAAGCATGTAATGTGCTACTTTAGTTACGATGGGATTAAGAAACTAGTAAATTAAACGATTTAGGATGAAGATTATGATGTTCTGCTTTAATGACAAAATAAACTACATGATTAAAGTGGAAATTTCGAGATTAAAGTTGACATTTCGTGCTTTTTTTCACACTTTCGAGTTTCTCTGACACACTATGTCACTCGATCAACTTCCTTTTATTGTTTATATCAATGTTTAAACCAACAAAAAGTATGTTTTTCCTTGCCTCCACTTGGTATTCGCTGAAATTTTTCTATTTTCCCTCTTGCTTTTGCCTTTGTCTTTTCACAGAACACTGAGCTTAAGGGCTATTTATATTGATTTGCATATGCAAATAGGCTTAATTCTGGGAGGAGTTGGGGCGGGACAGCAGGCGCATGCACATGCGTTACTTTTCACACTGACCGGGATTTATGGAGCGGAAGAACGTGGAAGTTGGCAAACGCACAGATTTATGCATCTGGATTTTTTCGTGCGTAAGCACATTTCCGCTTTTGTGTTTACGTCATGTTATAGTGCAAATTCTACGCACGCCGTTATGCATGAGGCCCCTGGAGTTTGACAACCCTGATATGGATAGAACTAATTTCCCAAGACTTTTGATGTATGCAGCAAGCTGCTGGAAATGTCCTACCAGTGCAGAGCAGCGATTGTGTTGTTCAACGCTGAGGTCTCCTGGGGAAGCAAATTGAGCTCAAAAGATGCACTGTGCCTCAATAAACTTATCCGGAAAGCCTCCACCATCACAGGATGAATCCTGGACACACTAGAAGATGTTGTGGAAAGGAGGATGATTGCCAAATTGGATGGTATCATGAAAAAAATCCTCCCTATCCCCTCCAGGAGGCGTTCTCTTGGAGCACTTTTAGTCACAGACTCATTCCACCATGATGTGATAAGTCCCTCTGGGGATCTTTAATGCCCACTTCTGTCAGGCAATTTGGAGCTTCACCCTGACATAATCTTTAAATTAATTTTAAAATATCTGCACGATATATTTTCTACCTTTGGAGCGTGTAATTATATAGCATTTTAAGATGTAAATATGATTATTTATCTTCAGTTTCCAGTTTCCTAGCCCCGAAGAAGAGTAGATTCCTGAAACATGTCGGCCTGATTAACAATGAAATGAATATTCATTGCTTGAAGCTTAATTCTGGACACTGTGGTTACTTCATCCCTTTGGATTATTTCATTTATAAATATGGGTGTTCGGCCTGATCTGGTATAAGATATAACATGTCTAAAATGTTGGAAGCTGTGTACTCAAATATATGGTTGGAAGCCTTTCTGCTCGATTTGTAATGTTATATAAAATACCAGTAACGGCGTAATGCACGATAACGTGCAGTGAATACACTTGATTTATAGTTTTCATCCTCTTTCTTTGATGTGCTTGCTGTTTCCTAATCAGCTCTTCTCTTCTCCACCCTAGCGGCCCGCTTCTTCTCTTCTTCTGTCGGCATCTTTTCGTGTTAAAACTCGTTAAGTCAGATTTTGTATTGCAATTACTTAGTATTTTTTCTTTTAATTTTCACTTAAGCTGGCAATCTGCTTCAAGAATGATTTAAGATATGAAGAGGTAGGGGAAGTGACGGTGAAGGTGGTAGGGATGAGAATGGCGCCTGAATGCACGCACTGCACGGCCGCCCTGTTGCTCACTGCGACAGTTGATTCTACAATAAAATAAAAATAAAAAGAGTAATAAAATTCATCACTGCAAAAGCTGATAATAGAGGTCATGTAGTATATGTATACCAAATTTCAGGTCAATCGGTCAAATGGTTTGCGAGCTACAGATGATTCAAAATCCTGGACTGGCAAACAGACAGCCAGGATAGCATATTATATAAGAAGATTTTTGAAAAAACATTAATATGTAATACAGGTTGGGTTAATTATATATACTTATTTGAAAATGGACCTTGCTGTTTCTTTATCGGTGGTATGACTCATTATTTCACAAATAGCTAATGATATCTATGTCTTATCAAGTAAATGATCGACGTTTTAAATGCTGCTAATTTAATGAATTCACACACAACTGGATGTTTCACCTTTTGCTAATTTCCAAACTAAAATTTAAAGCAGATGCCATTAATTAATAAATGCAGTATGTCTCCTATGCATTCCTAATAAGAAAAACAAAGGTGAGCAGCATGAAATATGAAAACGAAATGCTAATCCAATAATCTGCCTAAGCTTGTAACATTTTCCTTTCTCATTTAAGACATAAATGTTCTTCACCTTTGATTGAATGATGGCTTAAACCTGGTAAGAAGAATAAAAGAAATAAAGCCAAATATTTAGAAGATATGGGGAACCAGCAGGTTCAGTGAGTAGCCACTAATAATTTGAGAAATTAAGGAAAACAAAATTCAGGGCATCAAGATTGCATTCTTTCAGGCAGTAATGAAATATTAGCCTTGGCTGGAGAAACTTGCATGACGACATTTGCCTCCACATCTGCTGACAACTTTTGTACTTCACTTGATGCTAAATCATTCTGAAGTGGACTCTCAGTCTCTTTGTGTCATGATGTTTGTCAGCCAGCGCTGATGTTTACGGGAGCAAAAGAATGAAATAATGAACAGTCAGAACAATAGAAAACAAGTGAGTCATCTTTTAGGAATGCTAGACAACATCAGGGTGCCGAGTGGTCACCTTCTTCCCTGAGTTTACTGGTACTCAAAGTATGCTGAAATTTCTTTTTGAAAGGATAACAAGAAAATAATTGTAATAGAAAACGAAATTCCATTCACCCCCCTCATCCCCCGCCTGACTTCCCTAAGTATGCAAGAATTGCCACTGCAATTGTCTTTGAAGGCCATGAACAGGAAGTGAGGCCTAGCGACTGCGCTCCTGCTTTTGCCAAAACACAGGAAGTGGTGGAATTTCGACATTGTCTTGTACCCTTGGCTTCAAACAATAACACAAAAAACACTTTAGCACACACATTTCGAAAAGTATATGCATAAATGGCAGTTTTGAAATTCTTTGGAGCCTTTCCAAGGAATAACCACTACTTACTGCAAAATTAACTGGATTAAAAATGCACAAATGATAGATAGATAGATAGATAGATAGATAGATAGATAGATAGATAGATAGATAGATAGATAGATAGATAGATAGATAGATAGATAGATAGATAGATAGATAGATAGATAGATAGATAGATAGATAGATAGATAGATACTTTATTAATCCCAAGGGGAAATTCATAATTTTCATTATTTTCATAAATAACTTATTCAATCTTATTCATAATAAATTCATAATATTGTCATAAATATTGTACATTAGGACTACATTATGAGAAGCTGTTTAGAAGGAAAGCAAAAGAAGTGATGATGTCAATGAATCACAGACACTTTCTATTAATAAAGTATCTATCTATCTATCTATCTATCTATCTATCTATCTATCTATCTATCTATCTATCTATCTATCTATCTATCTATCTATCTATCTATCTATCTATCTATCTATCTATCTATCTATCTATCTATCTACCAATACTTCAGATGTAGTCTTCATGTGACATGGTAGACTGCAGGGAAAACCAAATTATGAGTGAAGAAGGGAGAGCGACTCAGTCAGAAGGGGAAAGAAAGACTGAGAAAGAAAACCGAAAGGAGCTCTCCATGACAGAGATACAGTCAGTGAAGCTCCTCAATGCATTACTCTTCGTTCATCCATCATGGGACGCCAATCATTCGAGAACGTTGGGGTAAAAGTTGTGTTTCTTTTGTTGAAGTCTTCATATGGAAAAAAATTGTGTTAGGACCCCAACAAGATCTTCAAAATTTCTTTGAGACATCGATAAACGTTATGCAACAGAATTTTGTATGTAAACTAGCCTTGATTTGTATTGGGATAGACATATAAATGTAAGGGGTTGAGGGTTTTTATGGACATATCATCCCCAAGCCTGAAAGGTGGCAATATTCATATATGGGGCTTCCAACTGGAGTACATGCACTATTGCCTGGGAATTGGAGTCTGGTGGGTTGACCCTGTTGGGATCCTTGGGTACTGCCATGAGTCAGTATGGAAAGAAGGCCTGAATATACCATGCAGATTCCGTATGACCCAGAAGTGCTTCTGCAGGATAATGGCTCGGCTTCAGTAGTTCACCCAGGATCAAGATTAAAGAAGGTGTCTTGTACTCTCGGGGAGTTGGACAACACTCACGAAGGGGGATGAGAAGGAGGTGGAAGCTATCTGGTTGTTCTGTAAGACAGTCTTGGTCCAAATAAAGGCTGTGGAGGTGCTATTGTTAAGAAATTAGCATTTAAGTGAACTTGGAAAGGTCTGTGGTTGAGCTGTGTCTGGTGTTGGGTCTGGATGGTGACCCCTAGAAGTTACAATAGATAGATATTCATTTTATTATAGTAGGCAGGATAGATAGATAGATAGATAGATAGATAGATAGATAGATAGATAGATAGATAGATAGATAGATAGATAGATAGATAGATAGATAGATAGATAGATAGATAGATAGATAGATAGATAGATAGATAGATAGATAGATAGATAGATATTCATTTTAGTATAGTAGGAAGGATAGATAGATAGATAGATAGATAGATAGATAGATAGATAGATAGATAGATAGATAGATAGATAGATAGATAGATAGATAGATAGATAGATAGATAGATAGATAGATAGATAGATAGATAGATATTTTTCCTCTGCTCTATTTCTGAGTAGAATCTTAACTTTTTCAGCTTCTGTGTGTGATATCAAACCAGATGCCTTTTTTGAAATCACTTCCATTTTAAATAGGAATGGTTCAGTATGTGCTTTAACTTAAGCCTAGATTTTCTCTCCACATGCCCTAACAGCAATTAATGTTCTTTCCTTCTAAACCTTTGCTATTTCTCTGTATCTAGGTTTTTGATTTTTAGTGCCTGTAGAGCTTAAAGAGGATCGTTTCAAGGCACAGACCTCAGGAAGGCTACAGACCTCAGGAAGGCTACAATTTCAGCAGCATTAAAGGTCCCCAAAATTATAGCAGCCTCCACAATTCTTAAATGGAATAAGTTTGGTTTGGAGCAACCACAATTTTACAGAGAACTGACCATTAGGTCAAACTGAGCAATCATAGGAAATGGGGTTTAGTTAGAGAGAAGACCAAGAACCCGGTAGTCAGTCTGACTGAGCTCCAGAGAGTCTGTGTGGAGATGGAAGAAATTTCCACAAGGACATCCATCACTGTAACCCTCCACTTGTCTGGGGTTTTTTGACAGAGTGGCCAGATGACACATGAAAGCCAGCTTAGACTGCACAAAAGGCGACTTAAGGACTCTCAGACTAAGATTTGCTTCATGTCTGTAATAAACCAGGCATCACTTATCACCTGCATAACATCATTCCCACAGTTAAGCAATATGGTGACGGCATTATGCTGTGAGGTTGTTTTGCAACTGCAGGGACTGAGAGACTAGACAGGGTTGGGGGAAAGCTGAATGGAGCAAAGTACAGAGATGTCCTTAATGGAAACCTGCTTCAGAATGCTCTGGACCTCTGACTGGGCCAAAGGTTCACCTTCCAACAGAACAATGACCCTAAGCAAAAAGCAAAGACAACACAGGGATGGAACATCTCTATAGAGAGCTAAAAACAGTTGTCCAATGATGGTCTCCATCCAACCTGACAGAACTTGAGAAGATCTGCAAAGAAGAATGGTAGAAAAATCACCAACTCCAGGTACAGCATGCTTGTTACACCAAGCCCAAGATTACTCCAGACTGAAATTGCTGCCTAAGGGGCTTCATCTAAATACTGAGAAAATGATCTGTATACTTGTGTCAATGTGATATTTGAGGATTTTAGTTTTAACAAATTTGCAAGAAGTTCAATCTTGGGACTGATTTGTCATTCTGGGGTAATATGTGTTGCCAGATTTGGAATAAAATGAATTTAAATGGTTTTAGTGCAAGGCTGCAACATAACAAAATGGGAAAAAATGTGTAAAGACTTTCTGAAGCACTCTATACGTCTTGGGGATTATTTAACATAGTCCTCCCGACTCAGCTCCAAGGACAAGTCTTATCACATTTTTAACAAAAATGGATTTGCTGCCAATACTGTCTCAGTTGTAACCTTTTAATGGTACGTATTTTATTGTCTGTACTTTAAGTTATGATTTTGTACAAATTATATAAAGTATAAACGTTTAAACCATTCATTCTCTATTAAATGAAATGCTGCCAAAGGATGTCTGTTTGCATTAAAAATAAACAAGTTTAAGTCAGAAAGCTTCTTTTCAAATTTTTTCCACACTTATGTTATGCAGTTTGTTCAATGGCCATTTTCAAGCTTCCCATCAGCAGTGAGTTCAAGAAATCTGGCTGAGTTCATGTTCCACTCACCACTGAGATGCTACCATTCATCCTCGCAGACCTGTATCGTAACAGAAGTCCGTCACTTCTTCACAGCCAAGGCTCAAACACAAAAGAACTCCTTCATCACCAACTAAAGGGAAACTGTGTAGAATTTATCTGCAATTATCTGCCTCCTCAGGAGTGGAGCCCTGAATTATCCGCTCCATCGAAGCTGTGTAGAAAACATGACAAATGTTTCTCAAGGTGATCTGTATGTGTGTGTGTGTGTGTGGGCTCAGGCACTCCTGTGCCGGTGACCCATAGAACAATAAGCGCAAGTTGTTTCTAAATCTCTCACATGTGGAAGTCTCACTGTCAACATTCCATCTGTCAGAGAAAGCAGACATTTTCATATGCAGCTCTAAAGATATTCCTGTTGGAGAAAGCAATGGAGTACAAGGGAGAAAAAAAATCTCTTCATGAAACTCTGGTCCTGTCCAGGAGTCCAGTTCTTCTTGAATGTCTTTTCCATGCTGTCTTAGCGTTTATAGCACATTATACAGTACATACAGGTATACAAATTATATATATAAAACCCTAAGCCTAAAAGGGCAACGATTTTGTGCAACAATTTTATGTCACGTTTTTATATCATGCTTTAAATCTGCTTTATTTTAAAACTTACATTTATACTGTATGTTTGGTATCATTCTTTTCAGAATTTACCAGACATTAATCTGATGTTGTTAGATTTTCAGATTGTTATTCCGTTTTTAAATTATAAAGTAAAATATCAAGAAAGTCGTGCATCGAGCACAGTGGACCTGAGCAAATATTTTATTCTCATTTCATGGTTTTTACTCTGCCAAATAATAATTTATTTTTCTTTTACATATTTATGTAATTTTGTGATTTTGATTCCAATATAATTTTTCTTTTGTACATTTACAGATTTTACTAATATTCTGGCCGCAACTGGAGGTTGGATTCCGAAGGCACCAGGAGAGCTTGCCCCCCTCGTATACATACTGTATATATACAGTATATACATATATACATACACACACACACACACACACACACATATATATATACATATATACACATATACATACATATATACACATATACATACATACATATATACACATATACACACACACACACATATACAGTGGACCCTTGACTTACGAACTCAATTCGTTTGCGAGGGCTGGTTGTAACTCAAGTTGGTTGTAAGTCAAGACTATTTTTCCCATAAGAAATAATGGAAATACCCATAATGTGTTCCGAACCTCCCACAGCAACACTTACTTAACCTTTTCATAATAAAAAAGGGTTGTATAATGTGCATAATTTACCAAAACACCAACAATTTTTCTAATGTAATAAGCAAAAAGTTATAAAAAGTGCCTAGCCTACCAGAAACAACAATTTCATACTGTACTCATCATTTAAGTTGACATCTTTGGGCTGCAGGAAGGGAGGAGGAGGAGAATGAAACGGAAGGTGGTCATTGTTTAGAAGGAGCCTCCTTATGCAAATCTTTTCTTTGTAATATTGTCAAGATGGTGGATTTCGACATGCTGTACATATCAGCGAGATTGGTCACACGAACGCCACTCTCATATTTCCGCACAATTTCCTTTTTCGTTTCGATTGTGATCATTTTCTTTACCTTTGTTACCTTCTCTTCCTTCCTTAGCAATTATGCGTCTTGCTTGCCATGGTCCTAGTGAATTATATATATAGATAAGTCACTGTACTGACCGAAATTACGTCTACAAACACATGTATCTGGGCTCCGACTGACGCTTACAAATGCTCTCGGCTGTTTGTTTACAATCGCGCAAGCGGATACACGTGACCGCATTCGGGTCGTAACGCCAGATGTTGGTTGTAAATCAAAACAAAAATTTTGGTGGTAAATCAAGTTGTTCGCATGTCAGGCCGGTCGTATATCAAGGGTCGACTGTATATATATATATATATACTTGCATACAAATACACATATAAAAAGATATATACATATACATATACTCTACATGTTATAGAGTACCAGTAAAATAATACAAAGAGTACACGACACGTGTTTCGCCATAATTGGGGCTCGTCAGGTGTATGTACCTTTGCTTCCCCTTACAGTACTCAAACCTCGGAAGTTAGCACTTGAGGTGAAGCCTTATATGTTACACTATTGTGGCTGTTTCATTTACCCGACAGAGTGTAGATTCACCCCAAATGTCATGACATAAGTCCCAGGTTCAAATACAAGTTTTAATACAATAAATTACCTTACAGATAGGCTTGGAAAGTAACAAAAATCTCCTTCTCTTTTGTCACTCCTTCCACTCCTCCAAGCGAGCTTTGTCCATCCTCCACACCCAACTCCAACTCACCTGGATGAAGTCGAGTGGCTTCTTTGATATTGGACTACCAGTGTTAGAGCATAGCCCAATGGAAGAACCTCTGGGTCAAGCAGAGTCCCATAAGGTAGGGATGATAGATCCCTGCAGCACGCCCTGGCGGCACCCAAGGAACCCAACAAGGCTGCCCTATGGGACTACAAAACCAGTGTGTCTTGCGAGTGTCCACACAGGTAGTATTGCCCAGGGAGGCTGCCAAATACATGCTGGGGGATCATAAAGTCCTGCCAGGTTGCCTTCCCCCTGTCCTTCCACTACACTGGCCTCACTGGCCAAGTATTTTTCCTTGTTCCAACAATTCTGGGATGCCAGTGTACCCAGTGCCACACTGGCATCTTCTTTTGTGTTACCTGGTTGAGACAGGATGATCTTCACCCTTGTACCTTTGAAGGGCTGGCCTCCTATTCAGGTAAGGAACCTTGTCCTATGCCAGCCAGGGTGCTGCCGAAGCATGCCAAACATTACAATATATAGCAGCCAAAAATCTTTATGCACAGTTTTTGTCATTTAACTTTTTAGTGATATTGCCTTTTGTCTAACTGTTGTTAGAAACATGAGTTCATTTTGGTGGACAGGTCTTCAAGGCTCCAGACTTAAAATAAAATATGAAGTATCTCTATGTGACCTAATGCAGGAATGATCTAATGTCCCATATGTGGACTTGTTTGTATTAGATTAACATCTTATCAGATACAGTATATGCTAAATATTCTCTTGTATATTCATACTCTGTGACAAAGGATTACTAGCGTAGCCTGATTTGTAATACAAGAGTAACCTGCTTGTATTGGTGAGCTCCAATGGTATCTTTGTTAAATACATTTTTATACTGGAGTCTTAGGAACCTTTCTATATATTTATATATGTGATGAAGCCAAACCAGGACCAAGATCAGGATTAGATAAAATATTTTTTTACCCTCTCTGTCTGTCTATCTATCTATATAGTTTATCCTGCCTACTACACTAAAATTAAAATCTATCTATCTATCTATCTATCTATCTATCTATCTATCTATCTATCTATCTATCTATCTATCTATCTATCTATCTATCTATCTATCTATCTATCTATCTATCTATCTATCTATCTATCTATCTGGTATCCTACCTCCTACACTAAAACATCTATCTATCTATCCTGCCTACTATACTATACTATACTATCTATCTAATAATAATAATAATAATAATAATAATGGACATCTTTTTATTCTGAAACCTGAGCTAGCTAGCCCAGGGGATAAAAGAAAATGAGAATGACTGGAAGAAGAGATGTAGAGAAATAAAATATAAATGAAGCAAGGGCCCAAACCAGGAAAACAAAAACTGTGAGGCAAGCACAAGGACAAAAAGGATTGCAGAGTTCAAAATCAGTAAGTAATCAAACACTAATTAACAAAATTAAAGCCCAAGAAGGGTTTTGGAATCCAAGCAGATAGATAAAGAAGTGAACCTAGAATGGCCCTTTTATCCTGATGAGTAATAACTGACAGGATCACGACCTCTGAGGCCATGACCCTTACTGGCCAAAACCTGGCAATTTAGTGCAGGTGAACAAATAATAAAATGGCGGCGGAATACAGACCAAATTAAAAATGAACTTTAAAATGAAGCTATGAACCCAAAATCAAATATTTGTACCAGATCTATGTGTTGAAAATCCCTATAACGGTATGCAGTTCAATACCATATCCAAAAAATAACCTGTCAAAAATTTACAAAATGTCCCAGGATCCTGATACTATTTAAGTTATCCTGCCCACTATACTAAAATTTATATCCAACTATGTATATAAAAAATGTAAATGGAAAACAGCACAAATATGTATTTAACATATGTATATGTTATTAACTGCGGTGGGTTGGCACCCTGCCCAGGATTGGTTCCCTGCCTTGTGCCCTGTGTTGGCTGGGATTGGCTCCAGCAGACCCCCGTGACCCCGTGTTCGGATTCAGCGGGTTGGAAAATGGATGGATGGATATGTTATTAAACAAATAACACATAAAAATAAAGGTTTCTTAAAGTCATCATTCGCATCAGTAGCCTACTTACTACACATGAAGCTGCTTCTTTCTTTTGCTCTCATCAAGCAGGCAAAAAATGGCACCTCTCAAAGAATCTGCACCAGCATCACCAGGTACCAGAGAGTCAGCAATGACTTTGGGTGCAAACAACAACTTGGACTCGCGCAGTCAAGCAGGCCCAGATCGAAGGTCTGGTTGTTCTTAAAGATCATCAAGCATTACAATGAAGAAAAGCAGGGTAGTGAAGTAGTGAAGAGTGCTGCTTGGGCTGGTGGTGGAAGATCGTCTGGAAATATCCAACCATTTTCCTTTTCCTCAGTATACAGAGGAAGATGATGCCTTTGATGAAGTTCAGCACCAGATGGGAATAATGAAAAGCCTGTGCCACATAAATACTGACCTCCTCCATGTTGGCTGATATCAGTCCACCTACTACAACTCATTTGTCAGTCATGTCCTTCTGGACTCTCAGTTAAGCTATCAACATGCAATTAAGGAATCCCATTAAGAAAGCTTGAGACTCTGTCACTGAAGGCTTATAGACTTACACCAGCATTAATGGATGGGAACAAATATTCTGTAAAAGACAATACCTGGAATTAGAGATGCCCCCAGCCCCTCATGAACCTCTGTTGTCTTCTCACATGAAATATAATTTCTAATTTGTTTTTTTAAGTCACTCTTGTTCCTTCAAAATGTCACAGGTACCTTTATCCATTGTGGACCACCAGGAGGCGTACCACTCCCCAAACCCCGACACAGACAGGCTGAGACACAAGTCTTTTCCAATAGCACACCTTTATTTAAGTGGGGAAGCATTTTTCTTTTGCTCCCCACTACACAGCACAGTACAAAGCACCAAATATATAATACACAATGCTTTCTTCTTTCTCTCTCATCCTCTGTCACCTTCACTCCTCGTTGCAAGCTTTGTCTTCCACCTCCCGACTCTGACGAGGCGGCTCCTTTTATAGTTCACCTCGAAGTGCTCTGGGTGTGGCAGAAGTAGTTCCTCCAATGACTCAGCTGCACCTGCAGCACCCCCTGGTAGCACCCATGGAGAATAAAAGGGCTGCTCCAAACTACAACTCCTGAAATGCCTTGTGAGGATCCGTGGTGGTGTAGCAACCCAGGGAGGCTGCCCTCTAGTGTCTTGGGGAATATAGTGAGTCCAATATGGTCTCTCCATCAGTCCTTCCACCTGGCCCTGGTTATCCGTCACACCATATAATGAGAGAAAAGAACTGATTGTATGAAGTAGTTTAGTGATTACAAAGACCTTCACCGTAAAAAGTAATGCGTTAAAAGTACTTAAAAAAAAAATAAGGCAACAAATTACAAGCAATATTTTTGAATAGATTTAATATACTGCACTATTGGCTAAACTTAATTTATTAATTTACTCAAATTTGCCTTCAATGAGTTTGATTAAATATAAGTAGTGGCATAATATATTTTTTTACTCCGATTTTCATTTGAATTACACAAAAAAAAAGAGTAATAATGCAACGCTGGACAGTAATGACTGTATAACAAATAAATGCTAAAATTCCATCTCTCTTTATTTATTTGAACATACCCAGATAGTCACAACAACAGAGTTATATTTTCAAATGTAAACATTTGAAAATTAAATCAAATGTGTGAGGATAATTTTTATTGAATTACTGACGTTCAAATGTCAATGCAAATTTTCTTTTATTTTTTAACTTGCACAAGAAGTACATCTCAATCAAGTAATGTCCCAGGAATGAGAGGTAAACAGGAAGGAAACGTAGAGAGTGAAAAGGGTGAAATCCTAGCGGCAGATGACGCTTTTCAAACACTTCCCGCATTTACACAAGCATATCCGGTTAAATGAATGGCCGCCTTTTCCACTACGTTTCAGTATGCGATTGCGAAAATCATGAAATAAAATACGACGAAGGAAATCACAACAGTTTTTTTTTTTGCATCGCTAAGTAAATCCATCCATCCATCCATCCATCCATTGTTCAACCTGCTGAATCCGAACACAGGGTCACGGGGGTCTGCTGGAACCAATCCCAGCCAACACAGGGCACAAGGCAGGAACCAATCCCGGGCAGGGTGCCAACTCACCGCAGGCTAAGTAAATCACAGTGTTAAAAAATAACCAGAAAATACATTACCTGTGCAGAACACTAATTAAATAAAAGGTCAAATAATACTGTGACGGTTAGGCAAATGTCTTTTTATGTTGTTTACAGGTCGTAGTTTAGGACAAACGCCATATCGTTCTCAAACTTATCCAGGCCCAAGGAGAGGAGGGTGCAGCCGGTACATCGATCCGGGGCCTGTGAAGCTGAAGGGGGCCCATGAAGCCCAACACGTCCCATAATTCTTATTATAATTTGAACATGTATTTATTTAATTCATTTAATTTTTATTGTATTTTTTTATATTTTGCTAGTCTGTTTAGTTTAAAAATTAAAAGTCACATGGGTCACAGGGTACTTAGCAGCAGTCAACAGTTTAGGAAGTAAGAGACATTCATGAAGGCCACCCTGGGAGAGGAGTCACGTGGTCTACAAGGGTATTCTGTACAAGGGTACAGAAAGTCTGTTTTCTATGTAATGTTGGATAATGTTATTGGCGGACTCACAGTTCGTTTCAATGCTGCAGTGAACATTTCTGAGAATTTCAGCTTCCTCTGGAAGTACTTAACAATTCCTGTACATGAGCTGAAAGAAAAATCAAAATCACTGGCAGGTCAATATCCTGCTGATAGCAGTGAAGATCTTGTAACGGAGACGAGTTATCTGCCAGCTGTTCATCAATCAGATTTTAGAGAGAACCAACTGAGCCCATTGGAGCCGCTGAATTGCTTGAAAAAGTACAAAACTGGAAGGACTCTTTCCAAATATATGCGTCAGTCTGCGTATTCTGTTGACAATTCCTGCCACTGTCGCCTCTGCAGAGCGCTCATTCAGCAAGCTAAAGCTGGTCAAAAAGTTTCTAAGATCCACTATGTCACAAACACGACTAGTAGATTTGGCCAGACTCAGTATTGAGTCTGATCTAGCAAAACTGATTCATTTTGATGATGTAATTCAGAGTTTTGCCAGGAAAAAGGCCAGGAAAGCACCTTTGTTCAGCAGACAATAAATGCTATTATAAACATCTTTTACTACTTTAAATATATTACTTTTTTATTACATTTATACCCATACATACTTATCTAAATGTATCAAAGTAATGTACAATTGTTAGAAATAAATAATAATATACACACATATATGTGTGTAGAATTTTGTATAAGGGCCCACACACCTTCTTTGCACCGAGGCCCGGATTTTCTCCCGGCGGCCCTGACCTTATCTCAAAGTGTCATTTTCTTTCTCTGTGTAGAGAAAAGCCAAGCAAAATGACACCTTTTATTGGCTAACTAAAAAGATTGCAATATGCAAGCTTTCGAGGCAACTCAGGCCCCTTCTTCAGGTGAAATGTAATCTCGCCTGAAGAAGGGGCCTGAGTTGCCTCGAAAGCTTGCATATTGTAATCTTTTGAGTTAGCCAATAAAAGGTGTCATTTTGCTTGGCTTTTCGCTACATTCATAATGGCTAACACGGTACAACTACCCTAGTACTTTCTCTGTGTAAAATAGTAGTTTAAAATGATAAAAAAATATATGAACATATCTAGCTATCTGAGAAATGTGCTTGCTTTTTAAAGCCAGTCAATGAGGTAGGTTGTTAAAAAGACGCCATCTTGTTCGCCATGTTTCCCACATGAAGGGAAAGGTTAGATGAAAACAACAACTACTTACGTCTGTAACTAACGAAATGAAATACTAGTTATTTATTATGGAATTAATATGCTTTATACTTACATATTCGGAGTAAAATAGCTCTTATTATGGATAAAAGTTACAGCTGAATGCGTTGTTGTAAAGACCAAGAAACTGATGTGAGAGGAAGTGCAGTGTCGTTAAATTTAACATAATTTAAATGTGTTCAGTTTTTTTACTTAGAATAAGTTATAAAAGAAGTTTACATTTTAAGAAAAATAATAAGTTAAAATTATTTTTAATTGTTTTATTGAATTAGAAATAATCAATCAAAAGGTTAAAACCAAATTTTATGAATTAAAGTAATGATTATTTTGCATATAGTTAGCTATTTTGTGTTATTATTTTTCACACATGCAAGATTTATTTTTTACAGCGCATGGGTAGACTTTCTGTACACAAGCAGTCAGTCAAGTCAAGTCAAGTTGTGGCGCATACACTGGTACAGTGCGTTGCCGCACCCACTACACAACGAAACAACTCAGGATCCCTGTTTGCAACCCCCCAGGCAGACACGCGGTCCAGTCCCACCCTCCAGAAATGACCCTCTATCTGTCACAGCCAGGTGTTACGTGGGCAACCCCTTGGTCTGGTCCAGCCACAATGAGGATCTTACGAGCCGGATCACCCTCGGGGAAATGCGCCACATGGCCGTAGTGTCGTAACTGACGCTACCTCACAATGCAGTGTGATGGACGGCCGGCTACAGACTCCGGTCGCCACCCCCAGGCCGCCAGGAGGAGCCCTCCGGACAGCAGGAACGTGCCCTGAGTTCCAGCAGGGCCTCATGGACTTTGTAGTTTTTATACACAGCCCTGCTGGATACCTTGGGGGCCACCGGGAGTCGCTGTAGGGGGGCTAGTGGGCTCGTATGTGCCCTATAACCTGGGAGTGCGTCATCATCACGTGACAGGAAGGAGCAACGTGCTCCCGGGCTGAAGAAAAGGACTGTTTACCCTGACCCGGAAGGAATAAGGACTTGTGGGTTTGGACAGGAACCACTTCCGGGTCATGGGATATAAAAGGACTATGGGAAAGCCCAGACATTGAGCTGAGCTGGGAGGTAGGAGGGCGAAGTGTCTGGGCGAGGAGGATTGGTTTGGAAAGAGTATTGTTTGTGATTTATGAGTGTGGAGTGGAGGGTGCTTTGTGCACGTTATTATTATACAATAAAGAAGTCTTGGACTTTTATCCAGTGTCTGGAGTGGTACCTGAAGGTGTTAGAGGTGGCTCCACACCTCTACTGCTACAGCAGGTAATGTGCCTCATTCGCAACTACATGAACAACACAAAGTCAAACCAACGGTACCCAAGGATTCTCCAAAGAGACACAGTACCAAAGGAGTCCAGTCTTTGTCTCAGGTACGTGGATAGCGTTCATGTCTCGCAAGACAGAAAGCACCAGGACTCTAAAGACTTGGACATTCATCCTGTTGCATAGATATCGGGAGCGCTACACACCTTTCTCCAGCGACCTCATGACCCCCCATGCTCTCCCAATCCGTCTGCTGACTTCATAGGAAGAGTCACCAGAGACATGAATGTAACTTCTGAGGTAAGTAAACCTCTTGACGAGGTCGACACTCTCTCCTCAAACAGACACACTGCTGATGGCCGTGCCCAAGAGGTCATTAAAGGCCTGGATCTTGGTTTTTATCAGGACACTCGCAGGCAGTCAGTGGTTAGGAATTATTGTTAAGCATTTCTGTTGAGTTTGGAGAAGAAGACACTAAGCTTGGACACTTCAAGCCTTGTTTTACAGATCCTGGGATCTTATGTGACTTTAAACTAAACAAGACAAGTACCAAATGAATGAACCCATGACTGAGTAAATCAGTTCACACGTAAGAGACCTTGAACTAAATGGTCTCTTTGGCCACCTACAGAGACTTCCACAGAATCCACTGACAGAAGAAGTTCTGTTAATAACTGCAAAATTCATCCTTTAGAGAAAATAGTTAAAAATATGAGGCAGCCCAGCAAAATGAATTTTTTAACACTGAAGACATTTCTTGAAAGGTGTACCTTTTTATCTTACTGATAGCTACTTACAATGCCTTTCTGTTTCAGTACACCTGGGTAAGCTTAGAAATTTCCATGACTGGAAGAGCTACAGATTTACAATGAAACACGGGCTCATTGTTCTAAATGACCAGCAGCTAATCTATTAATGGAGCGTTAATTGGGCTGTGGTTACTACATCAGTCAAAGCAAATCTTCCCTGACAATTACAATCCAATCTGATGCTTTCAAGAGAACAAGACTGAAAGCTGCACATTCCCAGGCAGAAGGAAAGAGGACAAGTCGGCATCTGTTTGTGATGTGAGCTTCAAGCCCGACAGAAGCTTTGGAAATCAGTTTTACTGCTTTGCATTTATACAATTAAACTCACTTTCTCCAATTATGAATAACTGGGTTTATATGAATACAAATATGCAACATAAATTTACTTAATATTTCAAAAACCTAATTCACTTTTTGAGAAACTGTCTTAAACATCTTTAAAATCTGGAAGACATCTATTATCCTGAGTTAATTAAGGATGCTGAGCCGCTGCTTACCTTTCGGATTGTTTAGCACAGGGCTGTCTAACTCTGGTCCTGGTGGGCTACAATGGCTACAGGTTTTCATTCTAACCATCTTTTTAATTAGCGAGTCGTTTTTGCTGCTGATTAACTTGTTTTGCCTTCATTTTAATTGACGTGACTCAGACCCCTTAGTTGCTTCTTTTTCCTTAATGAGCAGACAAACAATAATGAGACACAAAACAAGCCACATGACCAGCCAACCTGAAAATAAAGAAAGGTGAAGGTCTCGTCATGTTGGTCTGCTCAGGTCACCCAAACATCTTGACGGTGGTCTTAGAAAAAACAAAAAATCAACAGTCTGTGTCTGTGGCAGAATAAGAGCAGCAACAAGTCTGGATATTCAATAATGGAATGGCTTCTCATTAAGAAACTAGTTGGAGTGAAATTGGCTGGAGTTTGATGTTCCAGTGTAGCTGGTCATCTGTTGGCTCGTTTCACATCTCATTTCTATTTGCTTGCCATTTAATAAAGCAACGAATCAATTCAGAGGACTGAATCCTTAAAAACAGGGCCTTTAACATGAAGGGAAGAAAAGTTAATTAGCAGTGAAAACTGGTCACTGATTAGGAAAAGGGTCAGAATGAAAACCTGCAGCCACTTCGGCCCACCAGGACTGGAGTTGGACACCCCTGCATTAGCATCACTTCATATTAAATCTTTGGATGTCTTGATCACGAGATGGGTAGCACAGGAGAATTTCAGATGGATTTGAATAAGATGTAGCATATAATATCTGACTGTAATTCATTCATTATAATAAAACCAATAACACTCTAAAAAAATATTTTTTTTCAGATCAACCGGCATACACTGAGTGAGTTCAGCAAGTGATTGGCACGTTCGCAGAATTTACATATTGATCTTACAAATATTTCCACTTCTGCCTGCACAAACATTCAGTTTGCCCAGGTGACTTCTCGTCCTGAATTTGTGCACCTTTGTCTGTCGCTGTGTGATTTTAATGTTGGATTGTGTAGGTGCAGGTACTGAAACTTGTTCACAAAATTGTTCCTCCAATGACCACGATTCTAGTGCATGTGCAATCCATGTGTACAGATGCGCCAGGGTCATACGGACACAAAATTCTGAAGGCAAGCAGTCGGCAAAATGCAACCAAGAAAAACAGAAGCAATTTATCCTGCAGGGTGTGGAAAAACATTATCAGGACCCTCCAGACATCATTAAAACTATCCCCAAATCTGATCCACAGAGTATTTACAAAAGCCGAATGGGCAAATAAGGCAGTGTGTAGTTCCTTTTTTATGTTGTCAGGCCAATAGGTGGTATTTTTAAGTTCATTTTTTGGACATTAACATTAATGGTTAACCCTAATGGTAGTAAAGAAGCTAAAACTATAGGTAGTGTGTCGTCACAATTGTGGCTGCTGGAACTTACAATGTTTTCATTTGTGCCCATCGACAATTTTTTTGTGGTGATTGAACCTCCTGTACAAGATATTGTCCTGGAATAAAACTTTCTTTATATTAATTCCACACAAAAAGGAAAAGGATTTGGGGTGAGATGGCGAAAATGTCATTTTGTTATTTTTATTGGCACCCTTATATAATATATATAATATATCCATCCAACCATCCATTTTCCAACCCGCTGAATCCGAACACAGGGTCACGGGGGTCTACTGGAGCCAATCCCAGCCAACACAGGGCACAAGGCAGGAACCAATCCTGGGCAGGGTGCCAACCCACCGCAGGACACACACAAACACACCAAGCACACACTAGGGCCAATTTAGAATCGCCAGTCCACCTAACCTGCATGTCTTTGGACTGTGGGAGGAAACCGGAGCGCCTGGAGGAAACCCACGCAGACACAGGGAGAACATGCAAACTCCACGCAGGGAGGACCCGGGAAGCGAACCCAGGTCCCCAGGTGTCCCAACTGCGAGGCAGCAGCGCTACCCACTGTGCCACCGTGCCGCCTATATAATATATAATATATATATATATATATATATATATATATAGATATAATATATATATATATATATATACATTGTGGAAGCCAGCCCTGGAGACAGACAGACAGACAGACAGACACCTTCATGTCCACGAAAAGCACACGTTTAATGAACAATAAGGTCCAGTACACAGCACACGGTGCCCCTGCACCAATCACCCTCTCGAGTCCTTCTCGATGTCCTTCACCCTCTCCACTCCTTCTCCAACGAGCTCTATCCTCTTCCTCTCAACTACAGCCCCCGAATGGAGTGAAATGACCCCTTTTACTCAGTCCCGGATGTGCTCCAGGTGCCTGATGACCAACTTCTGGCAGCACTCCCCATTGTGACGGAAGTGCTGCCCTTGCACCTGGAAGCACTCCGGGCATAAACCATCCCTGGTTTGTCAGCCCTTCCTGGTGTCCCGTAAGTGCTGTTCCCCAGGGATCAAGGACCGGCCGGGTACCCAGGGAAAAGAAGGGCTCCTCCTTGCTCCAGGCATCCCGGCAGGTCAGAGCACCTGGCCGTCTATCACAATATATATAGATAGATATATATATACATACCCACATATATATGAGGATCCCCAGCCAGACTCTGTTAAAGTTTGAAATACCACTCCCAGGCACGAGAGGGTACCCACGCTAACTGTATTATCTCTTTCTTTGTAGCAGTGGGAGCAACTAAGCCCCATTGCAAGGCTCTGGCCCTTCCAGTCCTGCACCATAAATATAAAGAATGGCATTAGACCAAGAGAAGTGTCCCGACACGTTGGAAGTCCCCAAATCTGATCCACACAGTATTTACAAAAGCCGAATGGGCAAATAAGGCAGTGTGTAGTTCCTTTTTTATGTTGTCAGGCCAATGGGTGGTATTTTTAAGTTCATTTTTTGGACCCTAACATTAATGGTTAACCCTAATGGTTGGTTAGGGCTGGTTGGTTGATTGATTAGTTGATTGGTTGGTTGGTTGGTTGTTTGATTGGTTGGTTGATTAACCCTAATGGTTGGTCCCACACTTTTTCTGAGGACTCCTGCACTCCTTTGGATCACACACACACAAATATATATATATATATATATATATATATATATAATACGTATATAAATATATTATATACAGTACAGTATATATATTTACATAGATAAAAATGCACATATACATGCATACATACAGTACATATATACATATACAATGGCTGACACTGCACCAAGGTCATACCAAAACACAATTTCTCCTCGGTGAACCAAAATATATATATATATATATATATATATATATATATATATATATATATACACATAGTAATGAAACCTCAATAGCAAATAGAAAAAATGAGCACAGATTGCATGGAAGTGTGAAAATCTCAAATGCATTTAAATAAAGATTCAGACTCTCTTATCAGACTCTTTATTCATTCTCATTGTTGTGGCCGTGGCATATGATGTACTGTTGTGGCCCCAGTGCATGTTGTTACCTGCTTTAATGTCTTTGGTGTTCATGCCCAGATGATGCTATCAAACCTATGCTCTAGTATTGTGTTGGAATTCATCCCAATGTTCCTTCAGTCAAGTCCCACTTTTGTGTAATCAGGATTGTTATGTACGTATAGGTCTTCTTGAAGTTCAGTTTTAGGCCCTATATAATATATATATTATAAAAAAATCTTGGAAGGCTTGGAAGGAGATGATATGTGATCTTCTTGGAAGACAATTTGACGTTCCGCGAGATGAGGTAGTGAGACAATAGGACAGCTGCTGTACAGGCTTTTAAATGATCAATGCGCAGCGCGACAAGCAGAACACGCAGCTCAGCAACAGCAGCAAGACAGCAGCTAATCTGACCGCATCTTCTTAGTGTGCGTTCAGCCCCCCATCCCACCATCCACCCTAAGTAATGCGAGCGACACAGATGCAAAGTGGTCGGAGAGTAGTACACCCAGTGGAGGGATGGGGTTAAGTGAAGCAAGCAGGGGGAATATATATATATATATGCTGTATATATATATATATATATATATATATATATATATATATATATATATATATAGTAGGTCTTGTTCAATCCTAGATGGCCGTATTGGCTGCAGCTGTTCATTCTAACCCTTTTTGTAATTATTGACCACTTTTTGCTACTAATTAATTTTTTTGCCTTAATTTTAATTTAAGACTCAGATCCATTTACTGTTTCTTTTTTTCTTAATTATCAGCAAAACAATAATAAGATAAGAAACAAGCCAACACATGACCAGCAAATCTGTGTCCATCATACAATGTCTGAAAATAGAGAAAAGTGAAGGTCTCAGTAATGTTAATCTGCTCAGGTCTACAAAGTATTTGGACAGCACACTTAATAAAAAGATAATCAGTAGTTTTGGAAATGTCTGCTGTGGCAGAATGAGAGCACCAACAAGCCATGAAACATTTTTTTTAAGCAACAACAATCAGCTTGTAATTATGAAACTGGTTGGAGTGAAAGTGTTTGCAGTTTGGGGCCCCGACTTAGCAGGCCATCTGTTGGCTCACTTCACATCTCCATTTAAGGAATGAAGAGGAATGAAGCAATGCAAGTACAAAGAGCTTTACAGCCATCAGTTGACTGCACAGATTGCCCACTAATGTAGAAAGTGGCAGAAAGAAAAACCTGCAGCCACTGCCTCTCTTAAGAGTTGGAGATGGCGACCCCTCGTATAGGCTTTGGTTTACCACGACCAAGAAGGAGAGTACAGAAAAGGGCTGACAGATGAAACAGTAGCTTTGTGAAAGTGAATGGCCATTCCTGGTTTGGGTGGGGATTGTTCAAGAAGCTCATGAAGATGCATAAAACCGCACTAAAAATGTGTCCTCCTCAGATGTCTCAAAGCTCCCTGGGCAGTCAGTGAGGCTGGGACACATTTCTGTTGCTATGGGGAATAATTTTTATTTTTGAAAAAAAAAAATTTTTTTCAAAAAATGTGTTTTATAGACAGTAAAAACAGCTGGTAGAGTCGCCAACAGGTGTTACTGTACAAGGAAAGCATCAGTGGCCCAATAAATCAAAGGCTGGCGCCCCACTTCTCGAGATTTGTGCATGTTGTGTGAGTGAAGGAGGGGAGAGGAGAAGCAAAGTACTTATTAAAACAATAAAAAGGTACATGAAAAGAGAACAATACATATTTTCACAACATAAGATTGGTCTTTTATGTTAAGAAACATTTTCTACAAATGTGTGTTAATATTTCATGAACGTTTTTCCATATTTTAAAGGAAGCGAAAAAATATGGAGTAAGGTACCTAACACCTCCACACCTCTGAACTCATACCGAACAAGTTAAAAGTCTGGGCACATCTAGAAATGTTCATGGATTTGATAGAAATGGATACATTTTTTTTTTTAATCAAGATACTTTAACATTGATTTGAAAATACAGCTAAGACATTACTGGTGTTGCTAACAGCTATTACGGTTTACAGTTGTTTTAAATTTCTTATTAAGGATAGAGCTGCCAGGCAAGAAGAAAAGAGGAAGGCCTAAGAGAAGGTTTATGGATGTGGTGAGAGAGGACATGAAGGTGATGGGTGTGACAGAACAAGATAGATAGATAGATAGATAGATAGATAGATAGATAGATAGATAGATAGATAGATAGATAGATAGATAGATAGATAGATAGATAGATAGATAGATAGATAGATATTGTAGTATAGTAGGTAGGATAGATAGATAGATAGATAGATAGATAGATAGATAGATAGATAGATAGATAGATAGATAGATAGATAGATAGATAGATAAGATACTTTATTAATCCATCCATCCATCCATTTTCCAACCCGCTGAATATGAACACAGGGTCACGGGGGTTTGCTGGAGCCAATCTCAGCCAACATAGGGCACAAGGCAGGAACCAATCCCAGGCAGGGTGCCAACCCACCGCAGGACACACACAAACACACCCTTTATTAATCCCAAGGGGAAATTCACATACTCTAGCAGCAGCATATTGATAAAAAACAATATTAAATTAAAGTGTGATAAAAATGCAGGTATAACAGACAATAACTTTGTATAATGTTAATGCTTACCCCCCCCCCCCCGGGTGGAATTGAAGAGTCACATAGTGTGGGAGAGGAACAATCTCCTCAGTCTGTCAGTGGAGCAGGACGGTGACAGCAGTCTGTCGCTGAAGCTGCTCCTCTGTCTGGAGATGATCCTGTTCAGTGGATGTAATGGATTCTCCATGATTGGCAGGAGTCTGCTCAGCGCCCATCGCTCTGCCACGGATGTCAAACTGTCCAGCTCCGTGCCTACAATAGAGCCTGCCTTCCTCACCAGTTTGTCCAAGCGTGATGCATCCTTCTTCTTTATGCTGCCTCCCCAGCACACCACCGCGTAGAAGAGGGCGCTCGTCACAACCGTCTGATAGAGCATCTGCAGCATCTTATTGCAGATGTTGAAAGACGCCAGCCTTCTAAGGAAGATGGAGAGGACAGAAAGAGATGGAACAAGATGATCCGCTATGTCGACCCCTAACGGGAGCCGCCAAAAGAAGAAGAATTCACATACGACTGCAAAGCTCCATTTTCAGCAGACATTCCTTCAATGTCCTAATGGTCAATTCCCTTAGCTTATCCTTACTTATCCATCCATGCGTCCATTGTCTCCCGCTTATCCGAGGTCGGGTCGCGGGGGCAGCAGCTTGAGTAGAGATAGATAGATAGAGATGCCCAGACTTCCCTCTCCTCAGCCACTTCTTCTAGCTCTTCCGGGAGAATCCCAAGGCGTTCCCAGGCCAGTCGAGAGACATAGTCCCTCCAGTGTGTCCTGAGTCTTCCCTGGGGCCTCCTCCCGGTTAGACGTGCCCGGAACACCTCACCAGGGAGGCGTCCAACAGGCATCCTGATCATATGCCCGAGCCACCTCATCTGACTCCTCTCGACTCGGAGGAGCAGCGGCTCTACTCTGAGCCTCTCCCGGATGACTGAGCTTCTCACCCTATCTTTAAGGGAAAGCCCAGACACCCTGCGGAGGAAACTCATTTCAGCCGCTTGTATTCGCGATCTCGTTCTTTCGGTCACTACCGATAGCTCATGACCATAGGTGAGGGTAGGAACATAGATCGACTGGTAAATTGAGAGCTTCGCCTTGCGGCTCAGCTCCTTTTTCACCACGACAGACCGATGCAGCGCCCGCATTACTGGGGATGCCACACCGATCCGCCTGTCGATCTCACGCTCCATTCTTCCCTCACTCTTGAACAAGACCCCGAGATACTTGAACTCCTCCACTTGGGGCAGGATCTCGCTACCAACCCTCAGAGGGCACTCCACCCTTTTCCGGCTGAGGACCATGGTCTCGGATTTGGAGGTGCTGATTCTCATCCCAGCCGCTTCACACTCGGCTGCAAACCGATCCAGAGAGATCCTTACTTAGTCACGTTGAAATGCTAAATTAGTTATTAGAGAGACCTTTGTCATTAGAGCAGCACCACTGAAATCTGTTATTCTGTTCACTTGGGTTGCAGTAACCTCAGTCTGCTTTCAGTCTAAGGTGTCAAGATGGAGGTGTAAGTGGATCAGTGACCCCTCAGATCACAAACTGTTTTCTTTACGGATCACTAAGTCAATGTAAAGTATGATTTTTATTCCGACATAAAGAGCGCTGGCATTCCTACAAGTCAGTTCTGGGCTCAAAATTGAACATTATACAACAGCTTCTCAAAAAACATGTCAGTTTCTTGGGGTTTGTAGAATGAAGGTTATTCCATGTGACAAATTGGTGTTTATTATTGTCTTGAGAGAAAATGGCAAACTGGATCTCTGCAGGATCGAAAAAAAAGTAGAAGGCCAACTGCATAAGATTAGCAGGACATCAGAGTGCGTAGTGTGAGCAACAAACACTTTACAGCAGGGGTGTCCAACTCCAGTCCCGGTGGGCCGCAGTGGCTGCAGGTTTTCATTCTAACCATCTTCTTCATTGGTGAGCAGTTTTTGCTGCTGATTAACTCGTTTTGCCTTCATTTTAATTGACATGACTCAGACCCCTTAGTTGTTTCTTTTCCCATAATGAGCAGCCAAACAATAATGAGACACAAAACAAGCCGCCACATGACCAGCTCACCTGAAAATAAAGAACAGTGAAGGTCTTGGTCATGTTGGTCTGCTCAGGTCACCAAAACATCATGACGGTGTTCTTAGAAACAACAGAAAAATCAACAGTCGGCTTTGGCAGAATGAGAGCATCGACAAGTCACGATATTCAAGAATGGCTTTAATTAACAGATTAACAGCAAGAATGGGCTTCTCATTAAGAAACTGGTTGGAGTTTGATGTTCCAGTTTAGCTGGTCATCTGTTGGCTCGTTTCACATCTCATTTCTGTTTGGCTGTCCTTTAATGAAGGAACGAATCAATTCAGAGGGCTACTAAAATGAAGGGTAAAGGAGTTAATTAGCAATGAAAACTGGTCACTGATTAGGAAAAGGGTCAGAATGAAAACCTGCAGCCACTGTTCATCCGAGGGCTTGAAGTGCAGAGGGTGAGCAGCATTAAATACCTGGGTGTCTACATCAGTGAGGACCTCACTTGGACACTTAACACCACACAGCTAGTTTGGAGGACTCAACAGCAGCTGTACTTTCTGAGGAGGGTGAGAAAGTTTGGTATGTCGACTAAGATCCTCGGCAACTTTTACAGCTGCATTGTTGGGACCCCACTCACCCCCCTCACGAACTGTTCACACTTCTATCCTCAGGCAGGAGGTATAGGAGTATGAAATGCAGGACTTCCAGGCTAAAGAATTCTGTCTTTTCCAAGGCCATTAGACTCCTAAATAACTGACTGGAGTTTATAACCATGGTGCACCTCATTCTATCGACCTCACACAACTGTATTTGACTTGTCCATCACACACCTACCGGCACATAACACTTTATACTTCTATTCTGTTTTTATACTTTATGCTGTCTCTGTTACTTATTATCTATCTGCTACTTATTATTTATGTTTATCTTTATACGTTGGTTTTGTCATTTGGTATGGACGGCAAAGAAAGAATTTCATTGTACAGGGAAACGAGTTTCCTTACTGTGCACATGACAATAAACTTTGAACTTGAACTGTGACCCACCAGGATTTGGAGTTTGACACCCCTACTTTACAGGTTTTCAGTTTGTCTTCTTCCTTCAGTACACGCCAAACACCAGTGTCTACTGCAGCCGAAAAAAGACGAGTCCAGGATGTTGACCTTAATACACTTTTCCAGTCCTCTTCTGTCAAACGTGTTTGTTCTTTGATCGATTTTCATCTTCTTTTCCTTTGCCAGTTTCAGATATGGCTTTTTCTTTGAAACTCTGTGACTAAGGCCAGCATCCTAGCGTTATTTTTCTCTGCTCCAGATAACACTGGGATTTGGTGTGAATCTGATGAAGAAGCCAACTAAGGATCTGTAAGATATTTGTTTCTCACGGTACACACTCTGATGTCCTTCTCTTCTTTTGCAGTTGCTCATCTGGACCTTCCCCTTAATCTTCTGTCCTGGTTAGAACTACATTTTTAAAAATATTGTCTCTTTAATGACACTTTATGGTTCTTGATTGGACTGTATGGTTACTCATAGAGTCATTGGTTGACCAAACACCAATTCGTTCTGTGAAGAGTTCTTTGCATATGTAGTTGGTTCTTTGTGCTTTGAAAAACTTCCTAATGAGTAAAAAAAAATTAAACGAGAGTGTGCCCCCCTCAACTTTCTCATGTACTGAGATAGAGGAAAAGGTCATCAGAATCACTTTCAGTTGCACAATATTCCTCAAATATCATACGTCTTTGTTTCTCATCATAACTAATTGATAATATCGATACACAATCATGTATCTCTATCATCAAACTTTATATTAAAATGTGTCACAAACTTGACCACAAGTCGTAGCAAGGTTTGGGGCAGCCACCTGTATAATTGGTGTCCTGGCTGCAAAATTGTAAAAATGTTACACAGCACTGATGTGCAGAAAACCAAGTCCATAACAGAGCAGAGGGAAGAGGGAAAAGGTGGAGGCTTTTAAAGGGGTCGGGCTCACAAGGGTCTTCAACCATAGGCTCGGACCTGGAAGTGACATCACAGGGGCTGGAGCCGGCAAGGTCTTCTTCCATAGGCTCAGACCCGGAAGTGACGTCAAGAGGGCCAGGTGGAATCTCCCGTGAATGGTCTGCAGGAAAGGGAATAAAAGAGTCAGTGCACTCTGCCACATCCCAGTTTGATTCAGAACTGCCCTTACTCAAGCCCTTTAGCTACCTCCCATGCGCACGTGGGAAGTCGAAAATGGTGGAAGAATTTTTTCATGATTACATATGCATTGCCTCGATTACGTGCAAAGTAAAAAGAGTTATGGTCACCTAAAAACATAGAAAAAGTGTTACTATTATATATTTGTTACAAGAAATTGCTATAGGTAAAACTGCATTTAGCTACATTTAATTATGATAATGATGGCGGAAATAAAATTAAATGTATTACCAGTGTGAAAAGTGCTATATAGGCACCCGACCTGACACAGATTGATAACGGAAGCACACGTAAAAATGTTTACAAACTTTTATTTTCTCTTCAGCTGGGGGGCACATCTTCCCCGTGTCCCTCAGCCCTAACACAGTCCCACAAGCACACAAAAGCAAAACAGAAACAGAAATTCACTCTTCGTCTTCTTCTCCTTCTCCTCCTCCTCAGCATCTTCATCTTTGTCTTTTTCTTTGTTGTTGTTGTCGTCGTCGACGCCGTCATCCTCCTCCTCCCGACTCTGGCACCTGGAGTGGTGACTGCTGGCTCCTTATATAGCCCACCCGGAAGTGCTTCAGGTGATAATTAACTCTTTCAGGGCTGATGTTGACTTTTGACAAAATTCAGGGGTAGAGGACGGTAATCAGCTGTAATCTGTGACAAATCTCGCTGTGTCATTTTAGTTCGACTCTCTTTGCTATTGGGAAAGTTAGCTTCGTTGATTTGACCCCAGTTCATTCCATGTGCATGAATAGCAAAGAGCAAAGAACCTTTAAAATGGCATCGACATTTGGCGAGTGACCAAAGTGAACGTGCAAAGCACAATATTCTGTGGACGACGTTTCGCATGTTATCGCTGAATCGGACTGTGACTTGCTGGACTCCGATTTTGATGCAAGTGATCGGGAGATGGAAATCGAGAATGAATGTGAGGAACCAGCATTAGCTGATCGTGATGCTGAACACATATGTCCCACAGCAACATTTACCTGGGAGGACCACCACTTACAATGACAAGAGGTACAGATCAGATTGCGTCACACTGCGACTGCCACCTCTGCCCACCTGCCATACAAAGACAGCCAGGCAGCCGGCCCTCCACGCATTTCTGCTGGCCATCGAGCCATCCACCGCTGTCCCACTGCTGACGAACAGGTGACGACAGCAGCCACAGCACATAGCAGTAGACGTTTTATGTTGATTTATGGGTGACACCATTAGTTTGTTTGCTTTAAAGAAAACTGAGTTTTTTTGGAAAAAAATATTCAGCCCTCAAAGAGTTAACCTAATTCTGGCTGCACTTCCGGGTGTGGCTGCTTTCTAGCCCACATGGGCTCATTAAGCCGTGCAGCTCCCCCTGTTGGTGGCCACGGAGCCCAACAGGGATGAGCTTCAGTGTAACATAATTGTGGCCCCGATGCAACCTACGGGTGCTATCACCAAGTGTTCCAGGGGATGTAATGTGCATCCCATGGCTGCTTCCCCAGATCCAGTGCCAAAGGGCCGTCCTGGCCAGGCATGGGCCCCAGCCATCCACCACACCAGAAACACAATGGGGACGCACCAGCTTATTGTTCCCATTACATCCTTATATTTGTTTATGTTTATTGTTAAACTAATGATGTATAAATTAAAATAAAATTAATAATAGTTAATGAAAGAATATGGGTGGCGCAGTGGGTAGCCCTGCTGCCTCTCAGTTAGGAGACCTGGGTTCGCTTCCCGGGTCCTCCCTGCGTGGAGTTTGCATGTTCTCCCCGTGTCTGTGTGGGTTTCCTCCCACAGTCCAAAGACATGCAGGTTAGGTGCACTGGTGATCCTAAATTGTGCTTGGTGTGTGGGTGTGTGTGTGTCCTGCGGTGGGCTGGTGCCCTGCCTGGGGTTTGTTTCCTGCCTTGCGCCCTGTGTTGGATGGGATTGGCTCCAGCAGACCCCCGTGACCCTGTAGTTAGGATATAGCGGGTTGGATAATGGATGGATGGATGAATTTGAATCATTTATCTGTAATTACTGCGGTGGGTTGGCACCCTGCCCAGGATTGGTTCCTGCCTTGTGTCCTGTGTTGGCTGGGATTGGCTCCAGCAGACCCCCGTGACCCTGTGTTCGGATTCAGCGGGTTGGAAAATGGATGGATGGATGGATATTTGTAATTATAACCACAGTTTACCTAAAAATTTGCAAAAGTATTCAGTTAAAGTTGATAGGATTTCTTATTTTTGATATAAAGCTGGCGTACAAAATCTCATTGACCAGGTCACAGCGTCTTCAAGTTATCGTGTTTACACACCGACAGACATAATTTCAAAAATGGTGTTTTCGGACTCAGGAAGGTTTAAATGTCAAGATTCATCAAAATCACTATGTCGAATTTTTTTCACGATTCCTGTACTATGTATACAAGAAAGTAAAAAAAAAGAAAGAACAAAAATCCTGAAATCATACGTTAGGCTGCAGGACACTAAAGGATTAAGAAAACCTGCACTTAGCATGTGTGATTGTATACAGCGAGAGTCCTTTTAAAATCAGGACCTACTGGTATTTCACAAATCTGTTACCATCTAGTCCTGGTTACTCACACTTTGGAGCCTGTTACAAATCTAAATAAATACATGGTTCTTTCTAGAACTTTCATGTGGATGGGTCTTTTGAGAACCAAAAATGGCTCCCCTATGGCACCACTTTGAAGAACCACTCTGGCACTTTGACTTTTAAGAGTGTAGTCTGCCCTCTTCTCTCATGATGGTAACAGACACCTTTGTATGAAGTCTTCAGTTTCGTGTCAGTTTGATGTGTCTAATAACTGTAAGAGAAATTTGTTATCTGGTGTTCACCTGTACACAGTATGGTGAGAGTTACTTTAACTGGAAGAAAGTGCGCGTTCGTGTTTCCGAGCGGTCAGGTGCGCGTGCACGAGTGCCCGTTTTGAAGCGATGGTGGAGGAAATGAATGACGACTGTGAGAAAACGTGTATGAATGTGTCCAGCAGTTGTGATGCTCATAAAAGAATAGCATTCTGCGAAGGATCCGGATGTCGCCCCTCCACTACCATTGACCCGTAAAAATCAGACAGGGCACCAAGAGTGACACAGACAAAGCAAGAAAGAAAAACAAAACAAACAACTAATGACTCAAAGCCGATACTCAGACAGGAATATCTAATTCTGCTTTTCCGCCCACGCAACACCGCCAGTTCACCAAACAGCGCGCACTTATTCTCACAAACAGATGCGTGTATGTGTCTCGTGTGCGCGCAAAGACAGAAATAAGCACACGACCTCAGAATCGGACGCGCATTCTACACACGCGCACATATTCAAGATCAATAGGAAGTCACACATAGCAAATACTTATAAACTCCCGAGCGCTTGCACACACATACATACAGCCACATACGCACGCGCACACACACACGCACACACACACATCCAATTCTTGTCTAAGAACAGCTGCACGGGGTATCAGGTGCAGAGGTGGATCGCCTCCCGTCCGCATCAAACTTTCCTCTGCTTTCAGCGCCAGGCATTGTGAGAAATGTTCCAAATTATTTTTCCATCCACTTCACCGCGCGGCTGCTGACGGCTCAACGTACAGATTTACGAGGCTCAGTCTCCGATCCATGTGTACCGATGAATTTAATTGCTGCTTTGAGGATTAGAGAACAATGGTCTGATATTCCACACTCGTTCAGGTCCAAGTCACATCTGACCCGTCGAGTAAAGCGGGCTCGTGCGACTTCATTAACACTTGACTTCTTTTCTCGACTGCAGCTCTGTTTCTCTTATCTGTTTAATTTCCCGTCAGGTCACACAACCTGCCATAGACATTGGTGTTCAAATAGAAACGAATAAATGACAGACCTGCAAAGCACATCTTTCAAAGATGCATCCCGTCAATTGTTTATCCTGACGCCTTCATTTTTAAACCACTGCTGCCACCTGATGGGCGGTTTTAGAAGATGGCCGCTGCAGTTGGGTGCTTCCCAAGTTAGGACTTTAGCCTTTAAACCAGTGTTTCCCAAACTCGGTCCTGGAGAACCCCTGTGGCTGCAGGTTTTTGTTCTAACCAGCTTCTATTTTTAATTGAACTCCTGGTTTAATTAAGTGATCTGTTATTTCCCAAGTTCTGTGTTTAGGGATCAATATAGAAATTAGAAAACTAAGTTTGCTAAAAAAAAAAAAATTAAAATGTACCAAGCAGTTATATAGGAATAATGTATTTTTTTTTCTTTTTATCAGTATTTTCAACTTGATTTTCATTCTACTTTTCTAGGTCTTCTAATTGTTTAATTAATCCATTATTTACTAATTACTGGGCCTGACTGTAAAGCAGTTGCAGCCTTTGATTATTTAATGTTGTTTGCCTGGGTGTCTGATCTGCTCATTTTAAATTGTCATTATTAAGATACAACGAAGGGGGGAAAACTGCACAGAGGAAGAGCAAAGTATAATTAAACCAACAAAAGAGAGTTTAGCATTTAAATTTATAGCAGAAGCAGAAATATTTCTAAATGTCTTATAAATTTAAAAATCATGCTGCTATGCTTTTCTGAATGTCGAATAAAAGAAAAAAAACAGCTAACTAAATGAGATCCGCGCTATCAGGTGTTGTCACTGATTAGGAATCCGGTTGGAAAAAAAAACCTGCAGCCACAGGGGTTCCCCAGGACCGAGTTTGGGAAACACAACAATAAACGATGGAACGGTAGAAATGTCGCCATCTCCTGTCCTAACTTGAAACTTTACAATACCTGCCTTTTTAAACTTAACTCACTATGGAAGGGAAAGACGAAAGCCCTTTAAATTTTGATTGATTTTTATGCATTATGATTACGACCTTGACTGGATAAATTGTTGAAGGAGCCTGTTTAGCATTCATCTGCTTTCCTAACCAGTCATTCCAGTAGAGCAGTGGTTCCCAAACTCGGCCCTGGGGACCCCCTGTGGCTGCAGGTTTTTGTCCCCACCTGATTCACAATCGGTGATGATAATCGATAACAACTGATCTCATTTAATTAACTGGTCTTCTCTTATTCTGCTTTCAGAAAAACACAACAGTGTAGTTTTTAAATTTAGAAGACATTTAGAAATATTTCTACTTTTTTCTAAAGCTATAAACGCTTAAAACTCTCTTTTGTTCTTTTCCTTTTATTTTCCCCTTTTCCTGTGTAGTTTGCTCCCTTCATTTAATGACAATTAACAACCAGCACAGCAGACACCCGGGATGATGTAAACTGCAATGACTTCAGTGTCGGACCCGCTAATTAGCAAATAATCAATTAAATAACTAGAACACCTGGAAAAGCAGAATCAAAATTAGGTTGAAAATATTGTTAAGGACTTAAAAAAACTAAATATTCCCCATATAACTGCTTATTACATTTTAATAAAAATCTACCAAACTTAGTTTGTAATTTCTACATCGACTCCAAAGCACAGAAAATGACTCACTTAATTAAGCTAATTGTCCAACGAAAAACGAAAGTTAGTTGGAACAAAAACCTGCAGCCATAGGGGGTCCCCAAGATCAGCAGAGGATTCCCTGGAGCTGAAGGTTTTACCAGCAATCTTGGGTTCAATGCAGGAGCCAAACCCCTCACACTGTGGAAGTGCATTACGGGGCGCCCTCACGTGATTACAGCGACACCGGCCAATGTACCCCCAATTACACTTCAACAAAGGGGCTAAAGTGGCTCTTCGGAGTGATGTCATAGGGCAGTGGTTCTCAGATTCGGTCGTGGGGACCCCCTGGGCCTAGAAATTGTTATTCTAACCAACTCCTGTTTTTAATTGGACTCCTAGCCTAATTAAGTGAGCTGTTATTTCCCAGTTTCTATGTTTTGGGGTGAATGAAGTAATTACAGAAGTAAGTGTGTTAATACATTTAAATAAAAATGAAGCAGTTATATGTGGCGAATGCTTATTATTATTTTATTTTTTCATTTTTTTAAACTTTTTTATTTATGTTCATCCTGATTTCCATTTTGCCTTTCCATTATTGACTACTTAGAGGGTGTGACACTGAAGCAGTTGCAGCCTTTCATTGTTTACTGGTTGGTCACCAGGGTCTCTGCTTTGCTTGTTTTTAATTGTCACTATTAGGAAACAAGGAAGCAATCAGACACAGAATAAGGGAAAAATAATAGAAAAACAACGAAAAGCATTTAAAGCTATAGCAAAGAAATATTTCTAAATGTCTTATAGTGTAAAATCATACAGCTGTATACGTTTCTGTATGCAGAATAAATAAAAAGACCAGCTAACTAAATGAGATTAGTTATTATCAATTATTATCACTTATTGTGTATCTGGTTAGAACAAAAACCTGCAGCCACAGGAGGGTCCACATGCCAGACTGAGTATGGGAACCCCTGCCATAAGGGAGCAATTTTTGGTTCTAAAAAGAAGGTTCCAGAAAGAACTATTATTTGTTAAGAGCCATAACAAGTTCCAGGGTGGTGCAGTGGGTAGCGCTGCTGCCTCGCAGTTAGGAGGCCTGGGTTCACTTCCCGGGTTCTCCCTGTGTGGAGTTTGCATGTTCTCCCTGTGTCTGCATAGATTTCCTCCCACAGTCCAAAGACATGCAGGTTAGGTGCATTGGTGATCCTAAATTGTCCCTAGTGTGTGTTTGGTGTGTGTGTGCCCTGCGGTGGGCTGGCACCCTGCCCGAGGTTTATTCCTGCCTTAATTGTGAATGGCTCCAGCAGACCCCCGTGACCCTATGTTAGGATATAGTGGGTTGGAAAATGACTGACTGACTGACTGACAATTCCATACATACCTATGAAGAGACGATAATGGATTTGTGGGCTCCTGATATTAAAAGGACCCTCGCAGCACACACTAACACATAACTTCAGATTTTCTGGATTTTATAAGAATCCTGCTAGGTGCACATTAAGATTTCTGTTTGTTCTTCAAATTAGGAACCTCTTCAAATCCCAAACTACCAATTTCACATGCAAAGAACCCTTCCCAGAACATTTATTTATTTATTTATTTATTTATTTATTTATTTATTTATTTATTTCAAGCTAAGGTTCTATGAGAAACCACACAATCCAGTAAAGTACTATTAAAGAACCATTCATCTTAAGAATGTGAGTACCATCTATAGTTTCAAGATAACCCAGAATTGCCATCAGTATTCTATGACAAAACCATCTACACCCAAATACCGATGCCATTATGTCAAAGAACATAGATGTGCTTTATAATAATAAAAAAAAAGTTTGGAATGGAAACGATTGTATTAACAGTTACAGACAAGAAGATAAAGACAGTCAGTCATCTTAATAATTGCTGGGTATGACGTTAATCTGCATCCAGCCCTGCAAGCAGGTCCTCCAATTTACAGGAAAAACTTGGGGGTTGGTGGCCCGACTGGCATTCCAGCCACCATAATAAAACCTCACAGTTTTCCAGTGCGGTGCTGAGGAGTCTGTCGCTGCACGCGGGTCCTAAGCCAGGTGATTCGGCATGTGGTGGGTGCGACAACCTGCTATCTGCGCATGCTCCCAGCTGTGCGCTGTCTGTAAGGCAGTGGTTCTCAAACTGTGAGGCGGGCCCACCTAGGGGGGCGCTAAGTAACAAAAAGGGGGGCGCGAAGATGTGAAAAAAAGAAAACAAGAGTCAAAAATATGAAAAATACATCTATTGAAACCAAAACAGGTTAACTTAAACTACATTCTGATACTAGAAAAATAAATATAGAGTTAGATAAATGTCGATAAAAGTTAAGTAGGTTTAATAAAAATATGCATCTATGATATATCATTAATTAAAAAAGAACAAATTGGTATTAGTGGGCTCCTTTCAAAAAAACGTTAGGAGGGGCGCGATTAAAACTGTTATGAAAACTCGGGTCGCAAATACTTAAAGGTTGAGAAACGCTGATCTAAGGTAAGGGAATTGCTACAAGATTTTTTAACAAAGTGTTTTTCTTTTTTCCCAGCAATTACGGATTTTTTTTGGGTACCCACATTGGATTTTTTTTATTTCTCTTAAATATATTTTATTTAAATGTACAATACATAAAATATAATTGTTTCATGTTAGGAAACAAATCTTAAGAAAACAAATAGTCAGTTTCCATATGTTTTTAATGCCTACTCTTTAATATTTTGTAAAGACATCTTCTGCAGCAATAATAGCTTTAAGTCTTTTTTTTTTTTGGGGGGGGGGGGGGGGTAACGCGATCAAAATGTGAAATAGTTTGAACATGACCAGCTGTTCAGTAACCTTACGTCGAAGATTTTTTTTTTTGTTATTATACTCTCTCAAAAATAAAGGTTCCAGGGTGGTTCTTCAGAGTGTTGCCTTATAGGGGAACCATTCCCAAAAGAACTATCCACATGAAGGTTCCAGAAAGAACTTCTGGTTTATTTACATCCGTAACAGGCTTCATACGATGAATAACGACGAAGAGATAGTAACAGATTTATGAAACACCAAAGGTTCATGATTTTAAAAGGTATTTTGCTGCATGCAATAGGCCTACCACAGTCCTTTTTTATATATTAGTGTCCTACTGGGTAGCCTACCAGCTTCGTATACAGAGAACCCTCCCACAATGAAATGGTGCTTTGTCCAGCAATTGAAGAACCAGACAACCCAGTGCCATTTAAGAACCAGTTCTTTTAAGAGTGTAGGTGGCTGATTAGTAATCGTAAGACCTGAAGATAGAAAGTGTCCCTGAACGTACGTGTGGGTTCTGTGCCATTTTCCAGAAGCGCTAACTGTTCAGGATGTCCAGGATAGCCGCATATTAGACGAAGATCTTGTTTGGCGACGAGGTCCAGTTCTCAAAAGCTTTCAGCAGCTCGCCTTTACTGCCCCCCGGTGGCGATGACGGTAATTTCATAGTAATGCCGCAGTGGAGATCCTGCGACACTTTTTCTTTTTTAGAACATGTCAAGCACAGAGCATCCCAGATCTGATCAAGTTGTGGACGGCGGGACCGAGATTGCCATCAGTATGTGTGATATGAGCGGAGGGGACGAGGTGAGTGTGGAGCAGATGAACGAAGAGAAATGTCCTCCTTCTCCTCCTCTTTCCACTTCTCCTGGTGCTCAGACGCTGCAGCACAGGTTAGTAATTAGAAAACTAATAATAACGTCAGTATAATAGCTGGGTATAGAAAAGGATGTGTGATGTTAATTAAAATGCAACAGATCAGTGAACAGAGTATTAAGTAATCAGCCTCCCTCTAAAAGTTTGTGGTGTCTGTGCTCCGTGCGTGTGCGTGTGCGTGTGCATGGGGTGTGTGCGTGTGCGCGCGTGTGTGTTTATGTGTGGGTGGAGCCCTCTGCTGGGCTATGACTCTTTTCAGGTTACGTGCCTAAAAACATGTTTAAACGTCTATAAAATTGATGGATGGAATGCTTAATCTACTATTTAAAATGTAGCCTTACAATTTAAATGTCTATTTTTATATAAATACATATTTGATTTTAAATTAACGTCCTCACCAAGTGGTGACGAGGACACTTTAAACCTTTACCTTTCTAATACGTTTTACTATTTGTATTCGTTTATAACAAAACATGTTATTCTGCCAAACAGTTTACGTATTTTGCGTATAGCGAAATTAAGCGTTCATTGAGCAGGTGCTGGACTCATGTTATGACTGAGTAAACAAACCAAGGATACCATGAGAAAGGTGGGAGTGCCAACTGGGCAACCCCGTTTAATGTGAAAAGTGAGACAGAGAGAGAGAGAAGTGCACTCTTGGAATTGAATTTGAGAGGCTTTCTTAGCCTATACTTCTGTTGGATCTCTTTCTCCACTGAGGCCATGGTCCAAACTGAATGCCTCTTTGTGGAGAACGCCGGACTTTACGTCATCCCGGGTGAAGGGGCGGAGCCTTCTCCGAGACCCTGTGGGAGGGGTTAGCCATGCACTGTCCTCGAATACCTAATCAGAACTGCAGTGGAGAGAGGAGAAGTGGTTAGGATCAGCTTCCCCTCATGTGCCAAAGTGGTACTACTTACCTTCTAAAAATCAGAAATGTTCGTCTCCTAGTGCATACATGACAAGAGCAATCTGCTAGAAATGTTTTATCGGTCCTTAGTTAGCCAGTGTGGTGTTCTAGGTTGTGGTGTCCTGGGGAAGCAACATGAGTTCTAAAGATACACAATGCCTGAACTAACTTATCAGGAAAGCCTGCTCTATCACAGGGTGAACTCTGAATATGTTGGAACCTGTAAAAAAAAAAAAAGAGGATGGTGGCAGAATTGGATGCCATCATGAAAAAAATCCCCTCCAGGAGGCGCTCTTAGCCACGGGCTTATTCCTCCATGGTGGTCTTAGGCGCACTTCTTGGACTCTTTTGTGACTGCTGCTATCAGGAAATTTAATGTTCCCTCCTAACATCTCAAACTAAATTTACTCTTTAAGTTAATTTTGCAATTTCTGTACAATACACATTATATCGATTGATTGAATTATTTATCCAGTGAGTCTGTATGTTTGTTTTTTAGTGTTTCTGATGCTGTATGCATCTAGAGTTCCTCCTGGGATTAAGAAAGTTTATCTAATCTAATCTAATAACCCAGCCACAAGGGGATGCACAAACCAGTGTGTTTCTTCATGTCGGTCCCAAGCCCAGGTAAATGGGGAGGGTTACATCAGGAAGGGCATCTGGTGTGAAATCAAATCAATATGCGGACAACAATGCAAATTTCCATACCAGATCGGTCGAGCCCCGGGTTAACAATGACCGCCACCAGTATTGTTAGCCAACAGGGTGCTGGCGGAAATTGGGCTACTGTTGGCCGAAGAAGACGAAGAAGAGACATGCAGGTGATAGGTGTAACAGAACAAGATGCAGAGGACAGAAAGATATAGAAGAAGATGATCTGCTGTGGCAACCCCTAACGGGAGCAGCCGAAAGAAGGAGAAGATCTAATCTAATCTAATCTGACTTAATCTAATTTTAGGTGGAGTACTCCTTCAAGTTATTCCCAGAAAATCCTATAAAAAGTATGTTAAAGAAATTAAGTTAAAGTAAGTTAAAGAATTAATTCAGACATCCCAGTCAAATTCAATATATGAGTACCGTACGTGTGTCCCAACACTGCATCATCCTGAGCCAGTGGATCTGACAGAATGCCGTCACCACTTCTCTATGGCCATTGAAGACGGACGTCTGTCAACTCCTCAATATACTGTGCAGATGTATTACACTCCAGTCCTACATTGTCCTATATATCTGACAGACTGCCATCTTAACGAAACTGATCAGGTTCTTTTAAGGTTAAGCACAAGAATGTTTATATGAGCCACCAGCTAGAAATTGTGCAAGTTCCTTATTATTACTCTAGTAGTTTCCTTATTTTTCCCTTGTTCTAGTTTTATTTTTATATTAGAAAACACCAATATATATATATATACATAAAATCCAACATCTGTCTGTCTGCCTGTCTGTATGTGTGCCCACTTTTCGCGATAGAACTACTTAACTTACATTTGGATTTTTTCTAGAAGTTGCTTGAACATTCCGGTTGATTTTGCGACTAAGTAGTATGGTTCACTTGCAGTACCAATTTATTTGTGCGAATCTAAGACACAGGCAGCGGGCCGAGGGGAGGAAAGAGCGGGACCTCGTCACTCATGAGCCAGCCTCAGGGCGTATCTTACATCGCTTAGCTAGCAAACGAGAGAACTACTTAACGGATTTAGATCGGGGTTTTTTTCTAGAATTTCCTTGAACATTCCAGTTGATTTTGCGACCTCTCTCATCGCGCTAAGTATCATAGTTCGCTTGTGGTACAAATTTATTTGCGCGAATCCAAGAGAGAGACACAGCGGGCCAAGGAAAGGGGACAGGGCCCTCCTCACTCACGAGCCAGCCTCGGGGGATATCTTCCATCCACTTACCCAATGAACGAGAGAACTACTTAACGGATTTAGATATCGTTTTTTTGTAGAATTTGCTTGAACGTTCTGGATGATTTTGCGACTTCTCTCATCGGGCTAAGAATCATAGTTTGCTTGCAGGAGTGATATATTTGCGCTAATCCGAGACAGAGGCTGGACCGAGGGGAGTGGGAAGCGTGATATCAGGAGTAGAGAGTCTGTCTGCCTCTGCATTTTGGAGTGTACTTTGCCTCCATTTAGCTAGCGATACTTTTTTGTTTATTGATTTTTAAAGTTTGTCCTGTTTCACTACTACAGGGTGAGGCAGAAAGGACGGACGTCTTTGAAATGGCTTGAACTCACCACTAGATGGAGTGACAGATGTGCGGTAGGTGGCGTTAGGTTCGCGAAGTCTTAGCATTTTTTTATTTACTTTTTAGTTGAAGTCATGGAGCCGTGGATGATAGAACACCTTGTTTTTGCATACGACTGTTTTGTCAAGAACAACCAATCTATTACCGCAGTTCAGCGTGAGTTTCATTGCCATTTCAATATCCTCTGAAATAAAGCTGTTCCTGCTCGTAACACTATCCTACATTGGGTTAAAGCACTTCGTACACGAGGTACAGTAATGAACAAAAGACCGTCAGGGGTTACACGAATGGCACGTACCCCTGAAAATGTGGAAAGCGTATGACTAGCCCTGCTGCGCAGTCCAAGTCAATCTGCTCGGAAGCATTCTTCTGAACTTGGTCTCAGTAATCGTTCGGTAAGGCATATTTTGCATTTAGACCTGCATTTCCATCCCTACAAATTGGACGTGGTGCAACAGTTGAAGGCCAGGGATTACGCACAGCGACTGAACTTAGCACATGAAATGAAAGCAATTTTTGAGCAAAATGACAACCTCATTTTGTTCATGGGTGATGAAGCTCATTTTCATCTCAATGGCTTGGTAAATCAACAGAATTGCCATTATTGGGCTTCTGAAAATCCGAAAAAATTACACGAAAGACCGCTACACAGCCCGAAAGTGACAGTTTGGCATGCTATGGACAAAACTTGTGTCGTTGGTCCTTACTTTTTCAAAGACAATAATGGGAATGCTGTTACCGTGAACTCGGAGTGCTATATCGAGATGATAAACAACTTCTTTTTACCTGAATTACGACGAAAACGTATTCCCATCTGGCGTGTGTGGTTTCAACAGGATGGGGCGACAGCCCACACAACTAGAGCATCAATGGATGTTATTCTCGCCCTCTCTTCCCTGGTCACCTCATTTCCAGGTTTCGTGACATTCATTGGCCTCCTTGGTCCCCTGACTTATCCATGTGTGATTATTTCTTCTGGGGTCACCTCAAGGCACATGTATACGAGCATAAGCCCCGTACATTGGAGGAACTGAAGGAAGCCATTCGCATGGAAGTCGCCCAAATCGACAGAGTGATGTTGAAAAGAGTGGAGGCAAACTTCCATGAACGCCTTCAGAAATGCATCAGTGATAACGGATAACACATGGGAGATGTTGGCTGGAGTATGTGAATTTCCCCTTGGGTTTAATAAAGTATCTATCTATCTATCTATCTATCTATCTATCTATCTATCTATCTATCTATCTATCTATCTATCTATCTATCTATCTATCTATCTATCTATCTATCTATCTATCTATCTATCTATCTATCTATCTATCTATCTATCTATCTATCTATCTATGTTGTTTTCCACACTTGATTTTGTCAAATGCTATTTCAATATGAACTCAAATCTTTCAATAAATTTCTTTGTAAGAAAAAATGAACAATTTTGTGATTTTGTAAAAATTGTCCGTCCTTTCTGCCTCACCCTGTACATTGGTGGAGCCGCGGGGAACGGCTAGTTAAAGATACAATTTGACATATAAAAAAACAGATTTTATTACATTTTAAAAACTGAAGTGTGTTATTCCTTATTCTTCATCAACCCATTTTCTAATCCCTTTAATGTAAATCAGGGCACTGGAAGTAGGGAGGCTGTCCTGGCAGCACTGGGCACAGCGCAAGAACCAACCGTGATCATTGCAGGACATGATATTTTTTCTTGCATGTACACTGAGCATCTTCAGAGTCTCCTGATATTATAAGACTGGGACTCACAGAAGACCAAGAGCAAATTGGAAACACCTCCGAAACGTTCCTTCTAATCCAAGTGTTCAATTGAAAGAGTAAATACAAAAATATGGTTCCCATATAAAAAAAATGATACTTTTTAATTTTCCATTGACAATTAGCTGTGTGTTATGCGTGAACAGTACTAGCTACTGAACTGTTATGTTGTTTGAAAGTATCATTTAGATGATTTTTAAAAATTACATTTATGTCTTTCTTTAAACATACTTATTATGTAGCAGAAGTTTGATTAACATACTTCATACACTTGATAACTGGCACATTGTGAATATACACGGTACGGCTATTTAAATGGTTTATATAATGTGTCAATTGTACAGAGTACAGTGAAATTCTTACTTGCATGTGTTAATGAACATTCAACACGTCTCCACATTCTGCAGAAACGAATACCGAGCAAAACTTCTTTACTTTGAAACTTCTGTTTTTCTTTGCTTTAAATAATTTGTAACAAATCCGATCCGATGTGTTAAAAGCGGGCCGATCGCCTTCCGAAAACTGCAAGGTGGTGTGACACTAGGGGGTGCTGCCGCTCCTCCAAACCCACAGACAACACGTCCAGACACCAGTAAAAGTCTCTTTTATAATGTGCACAAAGCACCTCCACCTCCACAATACACAATCAATAATAATAATAATAAACAATAATAGCACAATAAATCCTCCTCTCCACCCAGCAGCTCTGTCACACTTCCTCCCAACTCTGGCTCAGCTTCCTGGGTTTCCCATAGTCCTTTAAATAGTCCTCGACCCGGAAGTGCTTCTGTCCATGTGATTCCATAGCACTTCCGGGTCAGATGAAAACTCTTATTCTTTTTCAGCCCAGAAGTACTTCAGTTCTTCCGTCCCCATGACTTGGGAGTACTTCTGGGCTATAGGGAAAATAGAAATCCCTGTGTCTCCCTGTAGCGTCCCCTGGCAGTGCCCACGGTATCCAACAGGGCTGTGAAGCCGAACTCCATTTTCCATGATGCCCTTCGGGAATCCAGGGCACCTCCATGTTGCAGTGAGGAATCCATCTAGCGGCCTGGATGTATTGACCGGGATAAGCTGCCAGCCATCTCTTACACTGGCTAAAATAAGGAAAGTTCAATCCACCCAAGCACCCTGCAAATGCCCTGCCTTACATCCCCCTTTCGATAAAATCAATGTTCAACATATTATAAGGCAATTTTAGCAAAGTCAGAAAAATATAAACGTTTAAAAAAAACACAAAGATGAAAACTGCAATGACCCTCCCCAACACGCAATTACCCAAGTAAGTATGAATCAAAACATATACAGTGAAATAAACACCACAGCCCCCTTCTGAAGTCTGCACAATTGTCCAGAGTTCGAGGTGTCTTAATATACTGGGTGGTTGAATTGTAAAAGCTGGCCAGCGAAGGTTTTTAAATGTGCTTTCACGGTCAGTACTCCACCATTTAAAAAAATTCAACGAGCTCACCCGGGTAAGTGCAATGAAGGATTCATGGGATTACCATCTCTGGAGATGAACGCTGACATTCCTAGACAAATCTTCTTAGCTGTAGTTTCTTTTACATGGCCATTGCAGTTCTTGATCTGTTTAGCTTGTTTGTCAGTCGTTCTTCCTCCTCCTTTTGGAAAACGTCTTTTGCGCTCTTATGCCACTCTCAATCACTCGTCTGTCCCAAACAGCGTTTATGGATGCACAACAAGTAGACCAGACAGACATTCAGAAAATATCATATTTTATATGTAGCAGTGCTACAACTTCCTTACCTCATAACCAATTAATCCGAAAAAAAATGTCCGAACATACTTGTCATAATCTAGCTGCCTTTCTTATTAAGCACGTTCACCCAAAGTGAGCTGCAGTTACCTGAATTCAGGAGGGCAAAGCCGGGGAAAGGTGGTAAAGCTGAAGCACTACAGAATTCTGGTACGTGTTGCTTCCAGCATGTCCCATAGTTGTTGCACATTTAGCAAGTTGCGGATTCTTGTACAAGAAGAAATCCTCATGACTGGCTTGAATATGCAAATGGCGATCCCTGGTTAAAGCAATTTAAAGATATTACCACGGACATTGTTGGTAAGCCCCAAAATAATCACCTGTAAATTTAACTTTTTTTCCTCCAATTAGCTGTGAACCACCCAGTCTCATTGAGATTGCACAGGTGGTGAACCAGCTGAGGGGGGGAAAGGCTGCAAGGACCTGTGGTATCCGGGGTGAACTTCTCCAGGCTGGTGGTCAGGCTATCCTCCTGGCATTGCAAGCAGTTTTTGCTTCCATTTTTCAGACTGGCATCATCCAGACTGACTGGAAAGTGGGACTTGTTGTCCCTATCTGGCAAGGGAAGGGTGATCAACTGGATTGCAGCAACTACAGGGGGATAACACTTCTCTTGGTGCCAGGTAAGGTCCTTGCTAGTGTCATCCTTAATAGGATCTGTGATCACTTGCTCACGTACCAGCAACCGGAACAGTCTGGTTTTACGCCTAAGATGTCTACCATCGACCGCATCCTGGCACTGAGGGTTCTCATGGAGCGCAAACACGAATATCGGTAGAGTTTCTTTGCAGCCTTTGTCGGTTTTTGTAAAGCGTTCGACTCAGTTGATCGAGCTGCCCTGTGAGACATCCTGAGGGTTCACGGGATCCCTAAGAGGTTGCTGGATATCATGGCCGGCCTGTACAATGGTACTGTGAGTGCTGCGCAGAGTGGAGGCAGAACCTTCGTGTTTTTCCGAGTTGATTCTGGGGTTTGTCAGGGGTGTGTTCTGCTCCTACTATGTTCAATTCTTGTATGGACTGGGTGTTGGGCAGGGTTGTGGGGTCCAGTGGCTGTGGGGCATCTGTTGGTGAAGAAAGATTCACTGATCTTGACTTTGCTGACGATGCTGTGATCTTCGCGGAGTTAATGGAGGCTCTCATCAGGGCACTTGAGAGACTGAGAGAGGAGTCTGAGTGTCTGGGCTTGCGAGTGTCCTCATTAAAAACCAAAGATCCAGGCCTTTAATGACCTCTTGGGCATGATCATCAGCAGTGTGTCTGTTTGCGGAGAGACTGTTGACCTTGTTGAGAGGCTTACTTACCTCGGCAGTGACATTCATGTCTCCATTGAAGTCACTAGATGGATTGGGAGAGCATGGGGGGGTCATAAGGTCACTGGAAAGGGGTGTGTGGCGCTCCTTATATCTATGCAAAAGGACGAAGGTCCAAGTCTTTAGAGTCCTGGTGCTTCCTGTCTTGCTATATGGTTGCGAGACATGGATGCTAACCAGTGACCTGAGATGAAGACTGGACTCCTTTGATACTATGTCTCTTCAGAGAGTCCTTGGGTACTGTTGGTTTAACTTTGTGTTGCTCACATGGTCCTGAATGAGGCACATGACCTGCATTGTGAGGGAGCGTCACTTACGGCACTACGGCCATGTGGAGCGTTTCCCAGAGGGTGATCCGGCTCGTAAGATCCTCATTGTTGGGGACCAGGTCAAGGGGTCGCCCACGTAACACCTGGCTGTGGCAGATAGAGGGTCATTTCCGGAGGGAGGGACTGGACTGCCTCGGGGGTTGTCAACTGGGTTCTCGAGTTGTTTCGTCGTGTAGTGGGTATGGCAACGCACTGTACCAGTGCATGCTCCCCAACTTAACTTGACTTGACTTTCTCTTTTTGTTCCTTTTTGTAACTGTCTCTTCTTTGAAAATTAGTTTTATTAATTGATTTTGCGCCTTATGTTGCTGCTCGTGATGTCACGTTATTGTTATGTTTTTTGGCTTCCACTGAATGCTTTTTAATTTCAGTGTGATTGATGATGTATCAGATTTTATCAATGACAAAAGTTTTGTAGAAACTGTCTGTCTGTACTTAATGTAAAAAAAAAATAAGGAAACACCTAATCATAATCTGAATGAATACAAGTGGATTATCTCTGTTTGGGCTTTTTCTATTAAATCTTCACTTCCTTCACCACACTTCCTGGTTTCATCCAATGAAAGAATGTGCATTTCTGCTGACCCTTACCTATGTTATGATTGTAATTTAAAGTGTTTCTGTTTCTGTCATCCTGGAAAAGAAATTACCGTAAATAAATTCACCAGTAACACAGACCTTCTTGTTGGTCAGAGAAGCAGTACATTGCTGTTGGATGTTCTTGCAGAAGGGACTAACAAACATCTGCAATGGAGTCAAAAATCATTCAGGAAGGAAATTTTCTGGTGGAGTAAACAAAGAAGAACACATTTAATTACTGAAATGTCCTGTTCATATCTGTATCGAATTCTAAAAGTAAAATGTGCATTACGTTTTATAGGAACCCTGCATCTATAGTAGTTTCACTCATTTGGTGTTCTTCACCGTGCCCACAAACAGTAGGGACTGGTCCCAAAATAAAGATCAGATACTGAGAGCCCTTCAGTTTTTTCACATTATTTTATGTTACAGCCTTGTACTCAAATCATTTTTAATTTATATTTTCCCTCAGTTCCTCCGAATGACAAAATAAGAAGAATTTTTTAGAATATCTGAAAAAAATTAAAAGCTGAAATATCACACTGACATGAGTATTCAGACCCTTTGCTGTGACACTTGAGATCTGGCTCAAGTGCATCCCATTCTGCTTGGTCATTATTGAGATGTTTCTACACCTCTTTTAAGAGTCCATCTGTGGTCAATTCAATTGATTGGACTGATTAGGAAAGACACACAGTTACCTGTGGAAGGACTTATAGTTTGGCCAAACCCAAGACATGAGGTTAAAGGTGGTGCAGTGGTGGTGTTGCTGCTTTGCAGTAAGGAGATCATGGCTTTGCATCCCTGCATGGAGAGTGCTTTGAGTAGTGAGAAAAGCACTGTATAAATGTAAAGAATTATTATTTTTATAAATTTAAAGAGTCATTATTATTATTATTATTATTATTATTATTATTATTAAAGGAATTCCCTGCATAGCTCGCAGGCAGGATTGTGTAGAGGAACAGATCTGATGAAGACTACAAAAAAGAAATTCCTGCAGCATTGAAGGCTCAAAAGAGCACAGTGGCCTCCATATTTCTTAAATGGAATAAGTTTCAAGCAATAATAACTATTCCTAGAACTGGCCGTGCAGTCAAAGTGAGCAACCATGGAAGAAGGTGAGAAAGATGACCAGGAACCTGATGGTCACTCTGGCTTAGCTCCAGAAAAGCAGCGTGGAAATGGAAGAAATGTCCAAAGGGAGAACCATCACTGCACCACTCCATCGATCCAGACAGTAAAAGACATATGGAAGCCCACTTATAGTTTGCAAACAGGCACCTAAAGGACTTTCAGACTGTGAGAAACAAGACTCTCTGATCTGATAAAACCAAGCTTAGCATCATATCTGGAGGAAATCAGTCACCAATTATCACCTGCGCAATATCATTTCAGCTGTGAAGCAAAATGGTGGCAGAGACTGGGACTAGGAGACCAGATAGGGTTGACGGAAAGCTGAACAAAGCAAAGTACAGAGATACCCTTAATGAAAAGAGTGATCTGGGACAAAGGCTTACCTTCTAACAGGTCAATAACCCTAAACGTTACGAGCAAAGACAACACAGGAATGGCACAGGGACAACTATGGGAGTGTCCTGGATTTGAACCCAATTGAACATCTCCTGGAAATAGCTGTCCACCAACAATTTCCACCCAAACTGTCTATACTTGAGTGGATCTGCAGAGAAGAAAGATAGAAAGACCCCCAAATCCAGGTATGCAAAGCATGTTGCATCAGACCTAAAAACACTCCATGTAGGAATTGCTGCCAAAGGGGGTTCAACTAATTGCTGATTAAAGGGTCTCAATACTCAAGTCAATGTCATATTAATTATTTTTTAAAATTTTTTAATTTGTCACTCTGGAGTATTATGTGCTGTTTGATAAGGGAAAAAATTAAATAAATGACTTCAGCACAAGGCTGAAACATAATAAAAGTGAAAAAGTGAAGGGGTCTGAATGCTTTCTGAATCCATTGTATATATAAGCATTAATCTTTCAATACACAATAAAAACATTTTTCTAAGCCAGTTCTGTCAGACAGAAAGTGAATTTAGGAAAAGGCTCAATACATACATGAAGTGATGGATTAACATATGGATGGGCAAAAAAAATCAAACATTAATTCTAACTTGCCTACTAAACCAAGTTTTTCCGATAGGTTTGGATTTCACTTCCATGAATTCAGCATTTTCATCTTCTAATATGGCAATGGTTCTCAATCTGTGGGGCGGACCCCCCTAGGGGGGGCACGAAGTAACAAAAAGGGGGGCGTGAAAATGTGAAAAAAAGAAAAGAATCAAAAATATGAAAAAGACATCTATTGAAACCAAAACAAATTAACTTAAACTGCATTCTGATACTAGAAAAATAAATATAGAGTTAGATAAATGTCGATAAAAGTTAAGTAGGTATAATAAAATATACATCTATGATATATCATTAATTAAAAAAGAACAAATTGGTATTAGTGGGCTCCTTTAAAAAAAAACGTTTTGGCGCGATTAAAACTGTTATGAAAACTCGGGTCGCAAATACTTAAAGGTTGAGAAACGCTGTAATATGGTGATTATAAATGTTTCCCTGGGCAGATGAAAAATGATCCAGCAATAATAATAATAATAATAATAATAATAATTATAATAATAATAATAATAATGGATGTCTTTTTATTTTGAAACCTGAGCATACTGTACAAGTAAAGATCGATTGATCTATCTATCTATCTATCTATCTATCTATCTATCTATCTATCTATCTATCTATCTATTTAAAATATTTTGTATTAAACAACCTACTTTTAACATGTTAAGAAAATGTTTACTTTTCTTATACATCAATAATTGTGGAAAAATTACAGTAAAAGATAAAAAAGATGACAAGAAGCATTAAATGAACGTGGCTTTCAAATTACGTCAAGCTATTTTGTTTTGATAAGCTGTCCTATTTCAGATTCCTGGTTTGCTGATTGTCTTTCTCTCTTGTCCACATTACAAATTCTCTTTTTTACAAGATGAGGGACAGTAACAGTTAAATAGGACACCATAAGCTGAAATGCTGAGTTTTAGGTGGGGCGACCTGTCTAAGGGGGTTGCAGCCCAATCCACTGTTCACTGTCAGCACTGGCAAATCTAAATGTCCGCCTCCGCTGTCGTCTGAGAGGAGCACAAATGACATCTGCTGCCTGCCACAACGTCCCTGAAGCGCTTCCAGAACTCTCGTCGGAGGGCGAGGTAGAGAAGGGTGATGGCCCAGCCGCTGCTGTAGGCCAGGAGTTCAGAGCCTCTCTTGACTTGCAGCAGCAGACACGTTTTGGCGGCCAGCTTTAGAAATCCGGTTGAGTTCAGCAAGTCCAAAAGGAGTGAGCCATGATGAGGAAGCCACAGGCAGAAAGTGAGAGGGCCAGCAACAAGAAGCAGGGGTCGTAGAGAGGGCTGGGGTGTTGAGAGTAAATCTGCCTCTTTACCTACGCGGTAAACCAAACCCACTGAGTAGAGGATGGTGACAGCAGGAACAAGAAAGCCCACAAAGAGAAGAATGGCCACTCCTACTTCTTGAGTGTGCAGCCGACCACACTCCTGGATGTCCTCAGCCATCATGGAACAGGCATATGACAGGAGGGAAGACAAACTAGACAGTGTGGCACCTCCCCAGATGAACTCACAGACATGATGAGTTCTGTATTGTCCAGACAGGTAAGTTTGGGGCAGCGTCAGCTCAATGAAATAGTCGAGGCCCAGGAGGGTGGCTGAGTAGATAAAGGCCAATGATGACACATTGAACAAGGCAAAGAGCGCTAAGCAAGGTGCAGAGCCCAGCATCCACTCAGCACCTAGTAGACGGCCACTGGCCACCAAATTCAGTGTCATTCCTGCCAGGGCGATGTTAGTAAAGTAGATATCTGTCATTCTTATTGAAGACCTATGGAAAAGGTTAACTCCAAACACTAAGATATTAAAAGTCAAGCTTAAAGGGATGAAGAAAAACATATAAACTTTAGAGGTGATCTCCAGGGCAGGTGTCCAAGGGCAGGAGGCATTAGGCAATGACTGATCTTTGAGGCATCTCCACATGGTGGCAAAAAGGGGGGAGTCCTATCACCTGAGAAACTCCTCTTCATAGGTCAGAGCTGAAACAGAAGCATGGCAATGTCAGATATTCTAGTAATCAATACCCACACCGCCTCACAGAGTAGCCATTGTGAGACACAAAACAGACTTTCATTCACAAAGTAATCAAACCTATTTTTTAAATATGGAATGAGAAAAGTCTCCAGAATTTCAATGAATATACCCATACATTGACTGTTGAGGTAATTATTGTCATCTCCCTGGTCCTTCACCTGACATAAAACTCCATATCATAAATAAGTGGGGGTGTTTACTTGTCTCCTTCAGCTATTTTTCCTTCCATACTTCATTAGAATGGCACCAGACAAAAGTTCTAGCATCACCTGTTTGGCCAATGCAGATTCGTGATTGGATATCACTGTTGTCCAATTACTGGCACTCCATGATTAAAGCAGGAAGGGATCACTGACCTGGACAAGTGCCCCATATGACTATAAATATTTCTCGTTTTACTCTCAATACTGTGTCCTGAATCCAAGAAAACTCTGACATTTTTAGTCTTAGTGTCCACATACTACACACTCCAGCATCTCAGTCTCAGGCTTTCTCCTTATTTCGTCTGCTGGCTACCTGACACAACTTCATCACTTGCAATTGCTTCATACTTGGTATGACATTAAACTGCATCCAGCCCCCCAAGCAGGTCCTCCAACTTACAGGGAAAACTTGGAGGTTGGTGGCAGGATTGGCATTCCAGCCAATGTAAAAAAACCTCGCACTGGTCCACTCCATCTGAACTCATGTGGTGCTGAGGTGTCACCCATTGCATGGCTGCACTCGGTATATGTATGTATGAATGTATATATATATATATATATATATATATTGTGGGATATGGCCGGCCTGTCACCCTGGCCAACACCCCCAGGCCGCCAGATGGAGCTGTCCCTGCTGCATGGATGTGCCCCGAATACCAGCAGGGAATCATGGACGATGGAGTTTTCCTTTACAGCCCTGCTGGATATCACAGGGGCCAACAGATGACGCTGCAGGGAGGCCCAGAGAGTTGTTTGTGCCCTATAACCCGGAAGTTTGTCGTAGGCAAGTTCCGGGTTGAAGAAAAGGACTTTTTATCTGACCGGGAAGCGATAAGAAATCACATGGACTGTAGGATGGGAAACACTTCCGGGTCAGGGAATATAAAAGGACTATGGGAAATCCCAGACGTCGAGCTGAGCTGGGTGGAAGGGTGGCAAAGCGTCTGGGAGTGTGGAGTATTGATTATTGTGTTTATTATTGAGTATTGTGGAGAGGAGGGTGATTTGTGCACTTTATTATTATAATAAAATATTCATATTTGGACTTTTATCTGGTGTCTGACGTCTAGTCTGAGGGTTCAAGGGGTCACGGAGACCACAATCTATCACAATATATATATATATATATATATATATATATATATATATATATATATATCTATTATATAAAAAAAATTTTCGGTCAAGACGTGATCATCTTGGGGAGACAATTTGAAGTCCCGCGAGACTACTTGCTTTCATGCCCTACTTACAAACAATTTCTCTGAGACACTTTAACGTCACGCGAGACAAGGCAGTGAGACATAAGGACAGCTGCTGTACAGGCTTTGAAATGATCGTCATGCAGCACGACACGCAGAACACGCAGCGCGGTAGCAGCAGCTGCAAGTCAGCAGCTGATTCATCCGCATCTCCTTAGCATGTGTTCAGCCCCCCTTCTCAACGCGAGCGACAGAGATGCAAAGTGGCAAGCGTGAAGCGCGCCCCTGGAAAGAGGGGTTGAGGGGTGGGCAAGCAAAGCGATATATCTATCTATTATTTTAAAAAATTTTGGGTCGAGACGTGATCATCTCGGGGAGACACTTTGAAGTCCCGCGAGACTACTTGCTGTCACGCCCTACTTACAAACAATTTCTCAGAGACACTTTGAAGTCCCGCGAGACAAGGCAGTGAGACATAAGGACAGCTGCTGTACAGGCTTTGAAATGATCGTCGTGCAGCACGACACGCAGAACACGCAGCGCGGTAGCAGCAGCTGCAAGCCAGCAGCTGATTCGTCCGCATCTTCTTAGTGTGCGTTCAGCCCCCCTTCACAACACGAGTGGCAGAGACGCGAAGTGGCAAGCATGAAGCGCCCCCACCGGAGAGAGGGATTGGGGGATGGGCGAGCGAAGTGAGCAAGGGGAAAACCCCCCTAATATATATATACATATACAGTATATAAATACACTAGTCATTAAGCCCGTTACAATAACGGGTGCTAGAACAGTAGTGCATAAACATTAGTAGGAACAGTCTATATTAAATGGCAAGGGACTTTGACTTCATTCTTTTTGTTGGTCGTATTTTTCTTTCTTTCAGCCTTTCTTTTGTTGGTGTTTACTTGCTGAGCTGACCGTTCTTCATGGGCTGCCGCTGTGTATTGTGTGTCTTTAATTTTCTGTGACAGTAATACTGTCTTGTACGTCCGCTGGCTTGTACGTCCGTAATATACCTTTAATTTTCTCTGGTGGTAATACAGGCGTGCGCGTCGGTAATATGCCTTTAATCTCCTCTGACAGTAATACTGGCTTGTATGTGGCTGTAATATGCGTCACTGTATTGTGTACCTTTAATTTCCTCTTGCAGTAATACTGGTTTGTATTTCCGTAAAACGCCTCTAACTTTCTCTGACAGTAATATCGTGCATCGCACCGTGCCCCGCACATGCGCACTTCACCAGAAGACACACGCACGGACACCTGGACGCACAAAGGGATTTTATTAAAGAAGATACATACAGGGTGGTCCAGATCTAATTGTGCAATTTTCATTACGCTATAACTTATTTAGTTTATTACTCCGAGCCTGTATCCAACTGAATGGAGGACAAGTGAGACATTACATGGAAAATCAGTGAATTAATTCAATGTAAGTTAATTTTCGTTTATTACAAGATATTTCGAATAATTCTTTTGTCTTGTATTGTTTTCCTGCATTGCATTAAAAGTTGCATAATTAGATCTGGACCACCCAATATATATGTATATACTAGGGAGTTCCTCCCTGATCGCTCACTGAACGCACCCCAAGGACATGCAGTCGCTCCTCTGAAACCCCCTCTTAAACGGTGATATAGTGGGAAACAGTTTTTTTTTTTACCTCCTCTTTGCTCAGTCAGCTGCTGGTTTGCTGGTTTTGCACTGCGCTTCGAACGTTTAAAGCCTGTACAGCAGCTGTCTTTGTCATCTACTCTTTGTCTTTTATTTCCGGCCCCGGCCCCGGTTAAACTTTTTGGCACAAAGTCCCGTCGAACGAGACGTGAGTTTCTGATATTTTTTTAGTTTAAAATTTAAAAACGGAATAAGAATCTGAAAATCTAACAACATCAAATTAAAGTTCCATAAATTCTGAATAGAATGATATCAATCTTGTATATGTAGGTTTTAAAGCAGGGGTCTCCAACACATCGCTTGTGAGCGAGCCCTTTCCAAGTAGGGTTAATGAATCCTACATAAATTTGAAAACTTGATTAGTCAAATTAGGGGTGGGCGATCTTTTTAAAAAATCATATCACGATCCACAATCTGAATTGCAATCTATCTTTTCAATGTGGCATACACTTAAGAGAGTATCCGGACTCAAACTCATCAAGACCTAAGGAAAACTTTTAAATATCAAACAAAGTTGAATTCAATTGTTCTCTCATTCGCTAGCTAAGTGGAGTTAAGAAACACCCCCCGAAGCTGGCGAGTGAGTGAGGAATTGCACAAATAAATCGGTACCGCAAGTGAACTGTGATTCATAGCGAAATTAGAGGAGTCGCACAATAAACTGGAATGTTCAAGCAAATTATAGAAAAAAATCCGATTTAAATCCGTGAAGTAGTTCTCTCGTGAAAGCGGACAGACAGACATACAGACAGACAGACATTGGATTTTATATTTTATATATTAGTAAACGGGCGGCACGATGGCGCAGTGGGTAGCGCTGCTGCCTCGCAGTTGGGAGATCTGGGGACCTGGGTTCGCTTCCCGGGTCCTCCCTGCGTGGAGTTTGCATGTTCTCCCCGTGTCTGCGTGGGTTTCCTCCGGGCGCTCCGGTTTCCTCCCACAGTCCAAAGACATGCAGGTTAGGTGGATTGGCGATTCTAAATTGGCCCTAGTGTGTGCTTGGTGTGTGGGTGTGTTTGTGTGTGTCCTGCGGTGGGTTGGCACCCTGCCCAGGATTGGTTCCTGCCTTGTGCCCTGTGTTGGCTGGGATTAGCTCTAGCAGACCCCCGTGACCCTGTGTTTGGATTCAGCGGGTTGGAAAATGGATGGATGGATGGATATTAGTAAACCTTCAAAATAATGTGCAGTTAAAGTCTCAACAGCATTCTCAGCATTTCTGGAGCTTAGTAAAGCCAGATAACTATAAGAATCTTCACCAAGCAGCTCTGCAAATGTCTGCTTTGTTTGGGTCTCCATACCTTTGTGAGTCTAACATGAATGTCATGAAATCAAAGTTCGGAACAACACTGACAGACGAACGTTTAAATGACTCCGGAAGAGTGAACCTAAGGGGCTACACTCCACCACACACCTGCCTCTCTTGTTGACTCCATGCAGTGCCAGTCATCTGACTAACTAAAAAACACATCACACATGCAACTGGACCTGTGACTAAAGTGACACAGTGACATGTGACAAAATGACAAATGAATCAGTCAGATCTGTGGATTTGGAATTGCATTGTTTTGACAGCATGTTTTAATTCAATAGTGTGAGATACACTAGAAAATGCATACAGACATACAAAATGCACTTGCAGGTGAACTAAATATTTTTTTGTGATGTTTTAATACAAAATGTGAGTTATGGACACCAACATTTTGTAAGTGTTCAGGCAAAACAAGCTTATTCAGTTTGTTTGGGTTTCAATAAGCTATGAAAATAAATGTTAGAAAACATGAGTAGGTAGCGCTGCTGACTCGCAGTTAGGAGACCTGGGTTTGCTTCCCGGGTCCTCCCTGTGTGAAGTTTGCATGTTCTCCCCGTCTCTGCATGGGTTTTCTCCCGGTACTCCGGTTTCCTCCCACAGTCCAAAGACATGCAGGTTAAGTGCATTGGCGATTCTAAATTGTGTGTGTGTGTGTGTGTGCGCGAGCCCTGCGGTGGGCTGGCGCCCTGCCCGGGGTTTGTTTCCTGGCTCCAGCAGACCCCCGTGACCCTGTAGTTAAGATATAGCGGGATAATAATGGATAATGGAAGGATGGAAACATGAGTAGCTCTCGGCCATTTTGATTTTGTAAAAGTAGCTCTCAGGGAAAAAAATTTAAATTATGACAAAAAATGTGACATTAAAAATGTCACCGTTGCACTTTTAGGCATAGGATTTTATATATATATATATAGAGTAGATATATATACATATACTCGCTGTGTAAGCCTGTGCTGTGAAAAGCCCAGGCTCCTAGAAACTATTGAAATCATCAGAAAAAAGAATGAAATGCAGAGTCAGCGGTTTCATTTCGTGGATGTGCTCGTCCCCCCTTGTTTATCAGTGGCTAAGTGAGTTTCTCAATTCAATTCAATTTTATTTGTCATTCAGCAGAACATCCAAGATGTGCTGCAGAACAAAAATACGATGCACAAGACATTAATAAAAACACATAGTTAAAATCATTCATCCATCCATCCATTAACCAACCCGCTGATTCCGAACACAGGGTCACGGGGGTCTGCTGGAGCCATTCCCAGCCAACACAGGGCACAAGGCAAGGAACCAATCCTGGGCAGGGTGCCAACTGTAGAAGAAGAATGTTCTCCTCAGCACCATGTATTTTTTGTGTTTAGTAAATTAGTATTTTTATAATAACTATTTTTCTAACTTGCCAGTGAGAGACGCTTTGGCTTATGAACTAACAAAAATATGTTATTCCAGGGTTCAGGAGAAATAGTGTCCACATGAATAAAATCTAAGCTGTTTCTTGTTTTTTTTCTCTCTCAGAGTGACTGTTTCAGGGACAAGGTCACAAGGCTGCAGAACGTACATGTAGTTTATGCAAAGGCATCTCTCCTGTGCTCAGCTTTGAGAACACAGATAATGCTTAGCTCAACAGACATATTGTTTAACTTTACTGGTTTGATAAGGATGTTCTTTCTGTCTTATTAATCATGAGATACTGAAGTATAAAAAACCCCTCCTGGCTTTTGATCAGGGTTCAATTGAGCTTTGCGGCAATAAGTTATGCTCTTTTGAATCTCTACTTACAGTGACTCCGAATGAATAAAAACGAGAATTGAGAAATATTATCTGCCTGCTTTTCAGTGTGCCTTTTTCATCTACACAACCCACCGCAGTAGTTAAAATTAATTACATTCAATTAAAAGTGCAGAAAGATTCTGATTAAAGATGCACAAAAATTCTGATTAGAGGTGTATAAAAATTTCTAATTAAAAGTGCATAAAAGTCTAAATTGAAAATACATAAAATTCTGAATTAAAAATGCCTACAATAAAATACTAAAATGCTTCATTTAAAAGACGAACGGCAGTAGGAAAAAAACTGTTTTTAAACCTGGTAGTTCTACATTTCAGGCTGCGGTACCTTCTGCTTGAGGGCATGAGGGAAAAAAGTTCAGAGGCAGGATAAGTAGGGTCTCTAGAAATCCGCACAGCTCTGGCCAGACAGAGTTGTTTTACCAAGCCTTGTACATTAAGCAACGGGGCTCTAATGATCCTCTCCGCAGCCCTCACCACTTTCCTCAGTGCTTTCCAGTCCGAAGCGCTGCAGCTCTCCTGCCACAGAGAGCTGCTGCTGGTTAGCACGCTCTCTATGGTCCCTCTGTAAAAAGTGGTGAGGACTGACTTACTGAGATGGGCCCTCTTTAGCCTCCGCAGAAAGATCAAGCGCTGGTGAGCGCTTTCATGTGTAGACCTTTATACAGTATATATATCAGCAGGAATATTAGGTTCGCAAAGAGATTTATTGGATTATTGCAGTGCCAACCCAGCCATCCCATCCCCAAAACAAATGCATGATGGCATGAAACGGAAACAAAGAAATCACCATGCAAGTACAGTGGCTACAGTTAATCAGGCTTTCTGGTCTGTCTTGGGAAATTCATGGTCACATTTTTATAGCCCAGGGACTGGAAGGGATGGAGTCACTTGCCATCACTGGGCAGTTTCTTAGTACTCTGAAGGAAATAAAAGACAAGACAGTGCAGTGGCCGCTCCGCCCTCTTGGCCCAGGGTAGTATCACAAACCTGGTAAGAACTTGGAGTGTGATCCTCAGATTTGCATGTGTGATAATATAGATAGTATCACACATATCACACATCTGAGGTTTGCCTTCTAGGTTCATTTGAGGTAAGCATTACCATTCTGGGAGACAAGGGGGCCTGGTCGCTGATGGTAGCATCTCCCTTTTCTCCCACAACCCTGAGAAACTACCCGCAGAGGTACACTGACTTTGCCCCCTTTAGTCCATCTGCTGTAAAAGCAAGATGCCCCCGGTTTGGCACGTCTCACTCAGGAGAGAGCAGACTGATGATTGGAGCTCACTACCTGAAACTGAAGTACTAGAGAGAAAGGATTGAAGAAGCCTATTGTTTAATTTTTAGGTAACCTGCTTTTCATTTGGTTTATTCAACGAACCACTGACTGCCTGTTTTGGTTAAGGACTGTATAAACATTAAAGGGGGAAACTCGGAAAATACTAATTCCTCCATGACCAGCTTACTCCCTCGTTCTAGTATATATATATATATATATATATATATATATATATATATATATATATATATATGTATATCTTCTTATATAATACGCTACCGTGGCTGTCTGTTTGTCTGTCCAGGATTTTAAATCACCTGTTGCTGGCAAACCGTTTGACCTATTGACCTGAAATTTTTTACACATATACTATGTGACGTCTACTGTCCGCTTTCGGGGTGATGATTTTTATTACTCTTTTTATTTTAATTTTATTTTATTGTAGGATCAACTCTCGGCAGCAGGCAGCATGCGTACGTGCATCGTTCTCATTCCCAACCACCTTCGTGGTAACTTCCCCTACCTCTTCATACCTTTAATCATTCTTCAGGCAGATTGAAGACTTAAGTGAAAAATTAAAGAAAAAGTACTAAGTAATTGCAACACAAAAACTGCCTTAATCAGTTTTAACATGAAAAGATGCCAACAAAAGAAGAGAAGAAGCGTGCCACTAGGGTGGAGAGAAGAAGAGCTGCTCAGGAAACATCAAGCACATCAACCTCTGAGCAAACGAGTGATAAACGTACAGAGAAAGAGGAAGCAAACTATAAGTCAAGTATATTCAGTGCACGTTATCGTTACTGGTATTTATATATTTCAGCACAGATTTAGTTTTTAGGAGACATTAACTTAACCTGGAACCTTTACAAGCAGATCTGAAGGAGATACAGCAGCTGGGAAACCTTAAGCTCTTCTCTTGATTGAACCTCCAGGTCTTCAGCAGCTCCTTGCAATCTGCCTTTGTCAGAAACAGGAAGAGCGTTTCACTGTTCACTGAGAAGCTGCCCAGTCATTTCCTGGTCAGTCAAGCAGCACAGCCTAAGAACAGGCAAGTCCCGTGAGAAGCATTTACAAAGCTGGAGGTTTGAGGCTGGGAAAGTTAACACTCGGGTAAACTGGAGCAATTAGAGGAGCCAGACTCCATTAGGTGAGGCAGAGCAATTGGCGTAAGAAGTCTAAATGAGGAATGCTCCATGTTATACTAACTGATTGTTGGGGGAAAAAAAAATTCCCTATATAAGCATCAGTGTTTAAGAATCTATCCATCCTGTTCAGAAAGATAGCAAAGCGGGTAAACAATCAAGCTTCAGTCGGTGGAAAACAACAACATGCCAACAAACGGAGGCCAGCCCTTCAGAAGCAAACAAAATGTTGAAAAAGTAACACATTAGCTTAAGGTTAGGTGGGGCGGAGTGGTGGCTCTGAGGCTAAGGATCTGCGCTGGTATCCAGAAGGTTGCCGGTTCGAATCCCCGTCACTGCCAAAAGAGATCCTACTCTGCTGGGCCCTTGAGCAAGACCCTTAACCTGTAATTGCTCCAGGGGCGCTGTACAATGGCTGACCCTGTGCTCTAACCCCAAGGGGTATGCGAAAAACTAACAAATTTCTAATACGAGAAATTGTATAAGACGAAATAAAGAACAAAAAAAAAACAAAAAAAAAAACAATGTGTAATAAGTTGTCTATTAAGAAATAAGAGAGAATTTAAGAAAATTGCACATATGAAAGCAGTCAGTGGCTTTGTAGATATTAACATATTCCAAGTGCTAAGAGCTTATAAATATATTGTGGAAAACCAAATACTTAAATGAATTACCTAACAAAATATGTTCAAGGCTTATTAAACTTGAGCTACAATGAGAGGGGTCACAACAACAAAAACAACATTAATTTCTATAGTGCTTTACAGGTTGAAGAAAGAGAAAAAAGACAAAATATAAAAATAAAATTAGGCAATACTAATTAAAATAGAATTAAAGTAAGATCTGAAGGCCGGAGAGGACAGAAAAAACAAAAGAAAACATGAGTGACATGCTGAGTGGGGTGCCAGTTCACAACCGGACCCACTCATATAGCCAAGATTATGAGATCCAAGTTGTGGCTTCATTATGTTAATCTGAATTAATTAAATAATATACTGTAGAATAATTACTAATAATAATTCATTACATTTATATAATAATTGGATTTCATTCTTGGCTGTTTCATTACTGGAGCTCAGCGTTTGCCTTGGTAGTCTTTAGGCATTTTCCACCACAGGAACTTTGTCTTCAGGACCCAAAGAGTTTCTCCATGATGTAGGCCCTGGGCCACTCGTAGTCCTTAGCATGTCAGGTTTTTTGTTTCCACCGCACAACAGGAATTGTGAACTTTATGTGAATATGCGATGTGCAAATAAGAATGATGCAGTGTGAAGTAAGATGCGTTTGGGCGTTCACGGTGGACCCCTCCACATCTTATTGCTTTGAGGTGCTCTGGACTTCATGTTAGAGATTGTTGCTTCAATGCATTGGATTGTGCAGCACACCATGGAGGCATCTATGAAGTGTGATGTGGTGTGAAGTGTGGTGTGATCGAGAGTTTACAGGGGACCCCCCGCACGTTATTGCTTTGACGCCCTGCAGTTTGCAATGGAGATGATTGCTTCCATGCGGTGTATTGAGCGGTACACCAGGGAGGCAGCTATATAGAGTTGATGCGGTGTGAAATGTGGCTCTCCATCTTCACCGAGAATTATAGTAAGTCCACACTACTAAAAGATTTGTAAGATGGCGCCAGTGCTTGTGGTCAACCAAATAGCAAAATTCATCACCCCAACTATGATAATTCCTGGTTGAACGAAAAGTTGGAGTAGGAGCTAAAAAGAGTACCAAGAACTACAAATGGCTCTAGTTTCTATGGTGGGAGTGCTACAAATATTTCTGAGTTTTTAAAAAGTCCCTGGATCCTGAAAAACAATTCCTGTGGTGGGAAAGCACCCTTTGACAGAACTCATAATGGTTACAATCCACAAGAGACAGCGCTGAACCATTAAAGCCTTCATTGTTTTCCAGTATAGGTTGCTGACCCATGACCTGTGAATCCTGAATTTTCCTTGAAAAAATGAACAATCCTAAACTGTGCTTTAGTTTTCCAAAAAGTTTTGGCTACCAGGCAGAAGTTGGAGTAAAAAAAAGCAATGTGATCTTTTCAAAAGACGTGGCGAATAAAAGTTCAATAGAGTGAGAGGTGGTCTGCTAATGAGGGCGTGCTCTCTCGGTTTGGGGTGATAAGCTGAATTATGGCTGCTGAGCTCTCACCTCACATTCTTTAAGAGGTTCTACACAGTTTGTTTGTGTCTCTCGGGTCTTCATTTATATTTCTCAGAGTAATTTTTACTGTGGGCGGCATGGTGGCGCAGTGTTAGCGCTACTGCCTCGCAGTAAGGAGACCTGGGTTTCCTTCCCGGGTCCTCTCTGCATGGAGTTAGATAGATAGATAGATAGATAGATAGATAGATAGATAGATAGATAGATAGATAGATAGATAGATAGATAGATAGATACTTTATTAATCCCAATATAATAAAAATGTAGGTAAAAACAGACAATAACTTTGAATAATGTTAACGTTTCCCCAACCCGGGTGGAATTAAAGAGTCGCATAGTGTGGGACGATCTCCTCAGTCTGTCAGTGGAGCAGGACGGTGACAGCAGTCTGTCGCTGAAGCTGCTCCTCTGTCTGGAGATGATACTGTTTAGTGGATGCAGTGGATTCTCCATGATTGACAGAAGCCTGCTCAGCGCCCGTCGCTCTGCCACAGATGTTAAACTGTCCAGGTCCATGCCTACAATAGAGCCTGCCGTCCTCACCAGTTTGTCCAGGCGTGAGGCGTCCCTCTTCTTTATGCTGCCTCCCCACCACACCACCGCGTAGAAGAGGGCACTCGCCACAACCGTCTAATAGAACATCTGCAGCATCTTATTGCAGATGTTGAAAGACGCCAGTCTTCTAAGGAAGTATAGTCGGCTCTATCCTTGCACAGAGAATCAGTATTGGCAGTCCAGTCCAATTTATCATCCAGCTGCACTCCCAGGTATTTATAGTTTGCGTGTTGTCTGCGTGGGTTTCCTCCCACAGTCCAATGACATGCAGGTTAGGTGCACTGGTGATTCTAAACTGTCCCTAGTGTGTGTTCCCTGCGGTGGGTTGGTGCCCTGCCTGGGGTTTGTTCCTGCATTGCACCCTGGGATTGGCTCCAGCAGACCCCCATGACCCTGTGTTAGGATATAGCGGGTTGGAAAATGACTGACTGACTGACTTTTTACTGTGAACCCAGCAGGCAGCGCCAGAACCTGTCAACTAACTGTTTTTTTTTTTTGCCTGCTTGTTTTCCGGGCATTACTGGGTTAACTTTACCTCCCTATGCGTCTTTGCCTGCAGCAACGGGAATCTCTGTTTTTGTATTCTCCTTGGAGAAAAAAGGAACACGATGAAGTTTGCACAAATGTGTCTCACAGAATGTGTGGAAATAAGTGGAAGGATACATCAGCCATTTCCTTAGGCAGCACCCGCCCTGCATCGTCTTATACAAACAAATGTATTACTGGCCAGCTCTCAGCGGGACGAGATCTTCAAAGTTCTCACCTTGAATATCACCGGGAATTCAACATTGTATTAACGGACATTGTGTTAGGTGTGTTTATTGTATAACATGCTGGTGGGGGGTCAGGGTGGGTGCACAAAAGTGACTGCATGTGCGTGTGTGACACTTATAGTAAAAATACGGCCAGTTTCACTTGAGTGACTGCTAGTAGATGAACAATTTACTTGGTGCTGGAGGGCACAAGCATACGAAACAAATCAGAGAACGGGGGGGAATTGGTATAAATGCTGGTACACTAAGGGTGGAGGTCTGGTGGATTAGTAGTTCTTTCTTAAAATTCAACTATGTCTATTGAAATCTCCCAGATACTTAAGTTGTGCTTCCTATTAATTATTAATAATTATTACATTTATATAGCGCTTTTCTCAGTACTCAAAGCGCTATCCACACAGGGAGGAACCGAACCCACAATCTTCCACAGTCTCCTTATTTCTTGAGTTGGGCGTAAGTCATGCAAAGCAAGACACTCTCTAAAGCAGAGCAAATTTAGCCTCCATCTTACCTGCAGAATGTCAGTTCCTGCTGACAAATGGAGCTGAAGCCCATGTACAAGATGAGTATAGAAAATGCCGAAGTTGTCATATACGTGTACTTCAAAAGTTGAGATCATTGGACGACATCCATCCATCCACCTCACTGCAGACTGGGAGAAACCTAGAAAGTGCATGTTACACGAAAGAGCAAAATTAGAGAAGGCTACCGAGATCGGACTGGGCAATGAGACATCCTCAGCTTGTCATCCTGGAAAGCAGATGTTTAGGTAAAGCAAAAATGGAGACATCACTGCTATAGGTGGCCGTGGGCTAATAGTCAGGTCAGGTAATTTTCCAGCCTGCTGTATCCTAGCACAGGGTCACAGGCAGGACACACACACACTAGGGACAATTTAGAATCACCAATGCACCCAACCTGCCTGTCTTGGGACTGTAGGAGGAATCCCATGCAGACACGGGGAGAACATGCAAACTCCATGCAAGGAAGACACAGGAAGCGAACCCGGGTCTCCTAACTGCGAGGCAGCAGCGCTACCACTGCGCCACCGTGCTGCCCTATGGCTAATAGTGGCATGCATTATCGTGTTAACACTGTAGCATAGGCTTCAGTATTTGTATTTGTTTTACTGCAAAGCAAACACATTTCTCTTCACTCTTAAAATTAAGTTGCCAAAGTGGCTTTTCGGAGCAATTCCAAAAAGGAATACCATAATGAACTTTTATTTATTTACATCCACAACAGTTTCCGTAAATAACCATGAATAGAAGATTACAGATATGTGAAATACCCCTGGGTCCTGATTTTCAAAGGACTCTGAGAGCATAAAATAACTAAGGCTATGGTCAGGTTTCCGTGATGTGTTACATTACAGATGACTGTTTTGTCCACATATTATAAACCTTTTCAAATCCCAAAGAACCAATTTCATATCTATGGTACCCTTGCCAGAATTAAAAGGTTCTTTATCAACAAATGGTTCTTCAAGGAACCACACACCTGGACAAAACTGGCAGCACTGCAAAGATTACATTTCTTTGATTTATTTAGAGCCTTCAATACCATCCAGCCATCTCTGCTATGATATGCTGATGGATGACCCTATGGTGTCCTGAATGATGGACTTTCTGTTAAGCAGATTGTAGTTCATGACACTCAAGGTCACTGTGTGGGAGACTTGGAGAACCACAAGGAACAGTCCTGTCTCATTTACACTTCGCTCTGTACTCTTCAGAGTATAAATATAACACCAGATATTGTAACTTGAAGACACTCTCAGATTATTCTGCACTTATGGGGTGTGTTGATAAGGGGAACGAGACAGGGCAGAGGAGTAAGGTGGAGATGTTTGAGAATTGACTGCAACTTAACATCACCAAACACCAGGAACTGATTATCAACTTTCACAACACCAAAGAGCCTCAATATCTGGTCACTCGGTCACAATTCAAGGAGTGGATGTTGAGGTGGTGTACTGCTACGAGGACTTGGGGGTCCACATCAAAGACTGGTCTCTTAAAATAGAAGATCTATCTATCTATCTATCTATCTATCTATCTATCTATCTATCTATCTATCTATCTATCTATCTATCTATCTATCTATCTATCTATCTATCTATCTATCTATCTATCTATCTATCTATCTAAACAGCCATTCTTTTTTAAAAAATATGGTTAAGCTGGATATACAAGTGGAAAGACAAAAATAACTGCAGATTGTTCCACTTATCAATAGTCTGTAAATTCCAAATGTGATCAGCATCACTCAGCAAAGAGCTATAGAGAATGGAGATGTAAATGTTAATGTTATCTCAACTATCACAAGCAGGACATTATATTTAACTGCTGGGTTTTCCCAGAAACAGTGTTCATTCTCATGCAAGAAAATATTGAATATATCTTGAGCAGAAATTATGAGGGAGGAGATCTACAGAATGTGAATGTGTGATGCTTACTAGCAGAGAAGGACACTACCCCCATTCAAGAAATATAAAATCACAAATGTATTTAATGTTATTTTTACAGATTTCTTTCTACTTTCCTTCTGGCTTTTATCTCATCTGGGGTCATCACAGTACATTCTTCCAACTCATTTTATTTCTGTCCATCTCGTGATTACACCCAAATTCCTGCATATCCTTTACCGTAATATATTTCCATCTGATTTTTATCTAATTCGTCTCCTGGCAACTCCATCTCTTATACCATCCTTTCTTAAAAAAATGAACGATATCTATCTATCTATCTATCTATCTATCTATCTATCTATCTATCTATCTATCTATCTATCTATCTATCTATCTATCTATCTATCTATCTATCTATCTATCTATCTATCTGATCCTGCCAACTACTCTAAAATTTCTATCAATCTGAAGCAAGTGGAAATAATAATAGTTTATGCTTAAACATTTTTATTACAAAATTTAAACCCTTTCTGAAAAAGATCTAACTGCTTCAATGAAATACATCTTTCTGTTATTAAGCCGTAAATGAATGTTTCTTTAAAATAAATAACATCTATCTATCTATCTATCTATCTATCTATCTATCTATCTATCTATCTATCTATCTATCTATCTATCTATCTATCTATCTATCTATCTATCTATCTATCTATCTATCTATCTATCTATCTATCTATCTATGTAATCCTGTCAACTACACCTAAATGTCTACTGATCTGAAACAAGGGGAAATAATGGTGCTTTAAGTTTTATTGAAGATAAACATTTGTATTACATAATTTAACCCGCTTCAGCAAAATTTGTCATTGCTGTTTGAAAATACAGCTTTACAGTTATTTAGCTTTAATTAAAGGTTTCTTTAAAATGAGTAAAATCTATCTATGTATCTATGTGTCAATTTGTCTATCCATATAAATACTCCAATGTATTATGTATCAGTTATTCTATGTGTTATACAGTACCTTCCATATATAACTATCTTTGTAGTGCATACTCTGTTAGCCTATTCCTATCCTTAATTTATCATCTCTAACATTCATACATGATAATGTTCTGAAAATAATTTACAGAAAGTGCACATACCTGAGCAGACTTCCTTCTCTCCTTCTGCTTGTCTGCCTTCATATTCTGCCAGACCTTTTGTGCTCACTCATCAGATAGCCCATCTCTTTGTAAGCACCACCTCCCACTGTCTTCTGTCCACCCTCCGCTTGTATGAATGTGTCACCCACTCCTTATTACACCTCTGTGAGCTTCATCCAGTGCGTCCTACCACTAGCTTAGTTTTCTCCTAATGGGAAGCTAGACTATGGCCGGACCCCCTGCTCGTTTGTGCAATCTCTGTTATGTAAGTGCAGACATTTCCTTGCACAGTCAGTGAGAGGAAATGTTTGTATAGCTCTTGGCCCTGTGTAATTGTTACATTTAGTAGAAAAATACAACAGAGGAGGATGGTGGTAGTGAACTGAGAGCAGTTAATTAATGTGATGCAGAAAAAAAAGCTGGATGTTACTTTTAATCCATACGAACATACACGCTAAAATATGAAAAGAAATGAAAACTCCAATATCCACATGGAGGTACAAAGTCATCAAGAGTTGTGCTAATGTGATAATTAAAATGAAGTTGTGTGATTCTTATTATTTTTGAACTGGAAAACAAACAATTTCATCAAATTCTGAAAACCTCTATGATGATATGCAGCTCAATAGTAGAGGCAGTAAACAACTTGTTAGTAATTTTCAAAATGTCTCAGAATCCAGATATAAATTAAGATTTATTATCAAAATGTGGTAAAAAAAATAACAGAAATGCTCAAAAGAGCTCAAAAGTATTTTCCTACAAGGGAATTTGATGAGAAACAAATCCAAATACACACAAAGGCAAATCCAAAAAATACACAAAACAATCAGAAAGCAGTCAGTCAGTCAGTCCATCATTGTCCAACCCGCTATATCCTAGCACAGGGTCATGGGGGTCTGCTGGAGCCAATCCCATCCAGCTCAGGGTGCAAGGCAGGAACAAATCGTCGGGCAGGACGCCAGCCCACCGCAGATCCGGAAAGCAGTAATAAATCAAAAAAATAACAATACTCACTTCAACCCCAATACAAACCCAATGAACCACTGCTGAATTCTTTCTTTTGGGGTACAGTAATCCCTCCTCCATTGCGGGGGTTGCGTTCCAGAGCCACCCACGAAATTAGAAAATCCGCGAAGTAGAAACCATATGTTTATATGGTTATTTTTATATTGTCATGCTTGGGTCACAGATTTGCACAGAAACACAGGAGGTTGTAGAGAGACAGGAACGTTATTCAAACACTGCAAACAAACATTTGTCTCTTTTTCAAAAGTTTAAACTGTGCTCCATGACAAGACAGAGATGACAGTTCCATCTCACAATTAAAAGAATGCAAACATATCTTCCTCTTCAAAGGAGTGCGTGTCAGGAGCACAGAATGTCACATAGATAGAGAAAACAATCTCTAGCAAACTAATCAATAGGGCTGTTTGGCTTTTAAGTATGCGAAGCACCGCGGCACAAAGCTGTTGAAGGCGGCAGCTCACACCCCCTCCGTCAGGAGCAGGGAGAGAGAGAGAGAGTGAGAGAGAGAGAGTGAGAGAGTGAGAGAGAGAGATAGAGAGAGAGAGACAGAGTTTGTTTTTCAGTCAAAAATCAATACGTGCCCTTCGAGCTTTTAAGTATGCGAAGCACTGTGCAGCATGTCGTTTCAGGAAGCAGCTGCACAAAAGATAGCAACATGAAGATAATCTTTCAGCATTTTTAGACGAGCGTCCGTATCGTCTAGGTGTGCGAACAGCCCCCCTGCTCAATCCCCCTACGTCAGGATCAGAGAAAGTCAGCGCAAGAGAGACAGAGAATGGTAAGTTGGGTAGCTTCTCAGCCATCTGCCAATAGTGTCCCTTGTATGAAATCAACTGGGCAAACCAACTGAGGAAGCATGTACCAGAAATTAAAAGACCCATTGTCCGCAGAAATCCACAAACCAGCAAAAAATCCGTGATATATATTTAAATATGCTTACATATAAAATCCGCGATGGAGTGAAGCCGCGAAAGGTGAAGCGCGATATAGCGAGGGATCACTGTATTTATAAAACTAGAAGAAGGACCCAGCAGCAGTGACATCACCTCACTCACAAAGTGCATGGAATGGTTGCACATTTAAGTGGACAATGAGTCATTAACAAGTAATAAACCAAAATAATAGAAATAACATAACAACTTTGGGGTCACCTTACAAAAAGTTAAATATGTAAATATAGTGTGAACCACCAGGGGGCGTACCAGTCACCTAACCTCCTGGCACGACAGACACAGACACAAATACCATAAAATTAAAGGCTTTTATTCTGTGGGAAACTTTTTCTACCCATTTCCCACTAGTATCAATTACAGTACAGCCCAAGAATCCAGTACACAGCACTTCTTCTTCTTCTTCTACTCTCTCTTTCTTTCCTTCGCCTCAACTTCTCCACAGGCAAGCTTCATCCCTAATCCTCCCGACTCTGGCTTGTCCCTGAGCACACCCGGGAGCATTCCAGGTGACTCATTAGGGAGGTCTGCAATTACTCCCAGGTATGGAGCTCCCACAACTCCCCCTGGTGGTATCAACGGAACCCAACAGTGCCGTGCCGGCAGATAATAATTCCCTTACAGCCCTGTGGGAATCCGAGGCACCGTTGCAACCAAGGGGGCATTGCAAGTAGCAGTTTTTGGGGGAGACAGCACCCTTCAAAAGCCATTTCCCCCTGTCCTTCCTTTAGGGAGGCATCCCAGGTGGATAAAGACACCTGCCATTCCTCCCAGTAGCCAATGAGATGCTGTACTCATGCTATGTGCTCTTCTATTGGTTTTATTCATGGTATGGAAAACCAGAATGAGGCTGAAAATAATTAGAAGTCAGAATCCCACTTTCTCAGTTTCCCCAAACTGGAGTTCTATGATAGGTCTACAGGTAACCCGATGCATTCTTCCCCCAGCATCTGGAATTGACAGTCAGCCTCTCCTACAGAGGACGTGATGTGAAAAGGAGTGATGCTCTGAGTGTTTCCTCGCCGAGAAACACACCCCACGGTTATATTTGTGGGGTACATCAGGGATAACTTGGTACTGGCAAAGTGAGGGCAGAGAGGGTAAGTCCATGTCTTATTGTTTTGCATTATTTTTTTGCCAGCTACTGACGGCATCGTCAAAGCATTCACGTAAAAACTACTTTGAGTCCCACACAAAAAAAAAAAGAACATCACACTCAGTTACCTTTACAAGGACACAGAGTTCAGATAAACACATTCTGATTGTACCCTGTGGTCCTTTGGATGCATGATGACACTTGAGTAAAGAGCGTCTCTTCAGGAGGTTAACTCCATACACTTCCTGCCCTCCAAAGCAAACGGAAGTTTTTGTTTTGTTCCCAGCTTGGTGGAAAATAAATTTTAGGAGGTGTCTGAGTTCAGCCAGGGTAAACAATGTAAACAAACCATCAGAATGATGTGCCGTGATTGTGAAGAAAGAACATTTAAAGTAGCGGTGAACGTGGTGGACTTTCCATCTGTTTAATGATGATTTTTTTTTAGTTTGTTGCAGAGATAGCATAAAAGGGACAATTGCTATCAAGCAGTAGAATCCCATTAATTTAAAACTGGTTCCCCTGAATAAATGTGGCATGAGATAATTTGAAAAGTCATAGGGGATTTGTTGGAAACAAACAGGAACTGTCATCTGTGTGCTCCATTTGTACCAGGCCCTGGCTAAAGAGTGCAGAAGAGCCTGGAGACACTAAACGAAATGGAGAGGTCATTTAAGGAAAAGAGGTGGGGCGGGCAGATCAAATAGAATCAGAAATGAAAGTGGGCACTTAGTTGCCTGCCAAGATGCCACCCATATTGCATAGCTAGGCCAAAAATAAAGGATGTAGAGGTCATATGAAGCCTTCTGTTTTGCAGTGCTAATAAAAAGTAGTCAGCCATCTTGGAGGTTTTCACATTTTATTGTTATACAACAAGGAGTAATGGTGGATTATGATTAGGTTCGATTAGATTAGATTAGATAAACTTTATTAATCCAGTGCAGAAATTCAGATGCATACATCAGCAGAAATCTAAAAAAACAAGGACATAGACTCACAGGACAGACAATACAACCAATAAATCAATACATAAATAATGAAATAAATAAAAGTAAAGTTGTAGCAGTGCTACTTTATAAGAACTGCATCTCCCAGCAGTCCTTGCTGGGGCTGCTGGGGTCAAAGGTGGCCACAGGTAGTTAAAAGGAGGGCAGAGGGCAAAAGGAGAAAAAAGTTTGTTTTGTTTGGTGCGGTGTGTGTTGCGGTTATCTGTCGTTTCTGCCTGTTGTTATTGGAACTCTAATCTTTGTGTCCTGGACTGTATTCGTATGTTGGGGTCTGGATCGTCTGTCTACCTGTGCACTGAGAACTGTGTTGGATTCTTTGGAAGAGTGGAGCGCTCCTGAATCAACCATCTGATTTCATCCTCATCATCAGTAACTACCGGTAGGACTGTATTTTTCCTTCTCCCTTTCAACATACAGATCGCTGGACTTAACTTGGTCACTTTTCATCTTCATCCGGTTTGGTTTATATGGACTTATCTGTGTGGTGTTTGTGTTTATATGTTAAATGTAATATCGCCGAAGGGGTCGGGGTGGTATTACGGTTTTCATTAATTATTTTGGGTCATTATATTTGTAATTGTTTGCCTTTCCCAGTGTGCTTTATTGTCTCTGTTGTGAGTGTGTGTGGGTCGATCCAAGGCTGGGGACATTCCTGGGATCTCTTCTATTAAAATAAATAAATCACTGTCATCTTTGACGGTGTGAATCTTAGCGGCCCCTGACCGCTACAAAGTTAATCATACATCAGCAGAAACCTAAAAAAACAAGGACATAGACTCACAGGACAGACAATACAACCAGTAAATCAATACATAAATAATGAAATAAATAAAAGTAAAGTTAATCATACATCAGCAGAAACCTAAAAAAACAAGGACATAGACTCACAGGACAGACAATACAACCAATAAATCAATACATAAATAATTAAATAAATAAAAGTAAAATTAATCATACATCAGCAGAAACAATAACACCATTTATTTATATAGCAAGTTTTCATACAAATGATATAGCTCAAAGTGCATACAAGATGAAGAAAGAAAAATGAAAAAATATAAAAATTAGACAATACTAATTAACAAAGAATAAAGTAAGGTCTGATGGCCAGGAGGACAGAAAAAACAACAAAAAACTCCAGAAGGCTGGAGAAAAAAACAAAATCTGCAGGGGTTCTGAGGCCCCACTAGACATTCTACCTACCATCAATTATCTCAATCAGTCCTCATGGTTTTCAGGCCTCACATGGAAGAATTAGATGATGATGATGGTCATGTGGACCTCTGGCCTTCAATCCGTCAATGTAGGCTGCACGGTGCTTTGATCAGGTGGTGGTGGTGCAGATCACCAGACAAACAACACCAGAGAAAGTAGGGGTTAGTACAGACTGTGGGACCATGATAAAAAATGATAATTCAATGTATGTACAGAATATCAGGGTTACACTAAAATGTAGCTATGAGAAAGCCAGATTAAAATAATGGAGTTTTTAGCAGCTTTTTAAAGTGCTCCACCATATTAGCCTGGCAAATTTCTATCGGTCAGCTATTTCAGATTTTAGGTGCATAACAGCAGAAGGCCGCCTCACCACTTCTTTTAAGTTTAGCTCTTGGAATTCTAAGCAGACCCTCATTTGAAGATCTAAGGTTACTATTTGGAGTGTAAGGTGAGAGGCATTCAGAGATAAATGATGGAGCAGATTATTTAAGGCTTTGTAAATCATAAGCAGTGTTTTAAAGTCAGTTCTAAATGGTACGGATAACCAGTGTAATGACGCTAAGACTAGTGTGCTGCGCTTGGATTTTCTTTTCCTAGCTAAGATTCTGGCAGCTGCATTCTGCACTCGTTGCAGCTGATTGATGTCTTTTTTGGGTAGTCCTGAGAGGAGTGCATTACAGTAATCTGATCGACTAAAAACAAAAGTGTGAACTAATTTTTCAGCATCTTGCAAAGTTATAAGGGGTCTAATAAAAAATGAAACATAAAAAACAAGGATATAGACTCACAGGAGAGATAATACAGCCAATAAATCAATTGAAAATAAATAATTAAATAAATAAAAGTAAAGTTAACAAGTACATCAGGTGGAAGCACTGAATTGCCTGAGAGCAGTGGGCAGAAAAGAACCCATGAGGCGATTCTTAGCCCACCGTAGTGGAATGAGCTTGTGGCTGAAATTGTTCCAAGAGAACATCTCCTGGATGGATAATTGAGGAGGAGATTGGGTGCATGCACTGATACAGCACGTTGCCACACCCATCACATGACCAACCACCTCAGGATCCCAAATTCAGACCCGAGCACAGCCATGTAATGGGATTTCTAATGATGGCATCCAATTCTGCCACCATCCACAACACCTTCCAGTGGGTCCAGGGTTAGCAGACTTCCCTGAGAAGTTTGTTCAGGCATTGCATTTCTGCAATGGATGGATAATTGAGGAGGAGATTGGGTGCATGCACTGATACAGCACGTTGCCACACCCATCACATGACCAACCACCTCAGGATCCCAAATTCAGACCCGAGCACAGCCATGTAATGGGATTTCTAATGATGGCATCCAATTCTGCCACCATCCACAACACCTTCCGGTGGGTCCAGGGTTAGCAGACTTCCCTGAGAAGTTTGTTCAGGCATTGCATTTCTTTTGAGCTCAGGTTGCCTCCCCAGGAGACGGCAGCATAGAACACCATAGTGGCTGCTATGGCCTGGTAGAAAATTTCCCGCAGCTTGCTGCACACATCACAAGTCTCCTTAGGAAGCACATTCTGCTCCGACCCTTCTGTATTGTCAGACCAGTCCAGTTTGTTGTTTATGTGGACCCCCAGGTACTTGTAGCTCTGCACCACTTCCACGTCCTCCCCATGAATGGTGACTGATTTCAGAGGCTTCTTGTCACACCAGAAATCCACCACCAGCTCCTTTCTCTTGCTGATGTTGAATTGCAGGTTGTTGTCCCTGCACCACAAGACAAATTCCTACACAACCTTGCTGTACTCCAACTCGCCTCCATTATTAATGTAGCCTATGATGGGAAAGTCATCTGAAAGTTTCTGTAGATGGCAAGCACTGGTATTGTGCTGGAAGTCTGTTGTGTAGAAGGTGAACAGGAAAGGAGACAGGACAGTTCCCTGAGGTGTTCCACTGTGACATATCACCATTTCTGACAAACAGTCCCTCAGCCTCACAATCTGCTGTCTGTTGGTCAGCTAGTCCATGATCCAGGAGATTGTGGGATTTAGTTGGGGCTTTGGATCAATAGAAAGGGACTCTTTAATTTCAAAGTGAAAACAGATCTCTGCAAAGTGGCAGGAGACACAGATTAGCAGATACTAGTTCTTTTATTACATGTTTTCAAACAACACCGTATAAAATGGCAACCATTGCACAATGACTTCTAAGCTTAGATCTTTTGAAGGTGAATGACTATGCCATTTTGCCTGTATCTCTACATCATAACTAATTTGAAATTTTATTTTGAAGTAAATTTTATTTGATATATGCAAAACATATTGTTAATGGAATAAATCACAAAGTGTGCATAAAAAATCAAAGGTGTCGTGCTGTTGTATTCCTATTGTTGCCTAGTTTCTCTAACCTCTCATACGTACTTTTTTTATACCTTATGTCTAAAATTAGAGCTCCTATTATTCACATCTCAGACTCATCAGCACTGGCTGCATTTCAAAGCTGTCTCACACAATTTAAACGATTCTTATCTATGCTATCTTTGACTGGGAACATACTAAACAGTTAAAACAGAAATACTTTCAACAGGCAAGGCCTCCAGTTCGACATCTCAGCATACAAGGTGGCCCTCTAGTGGCCAATGGCGTGTATTACAAAACACAGACATGGGCATTGACTTCAAATTATCAAAACCCTCAATAACCCTCAAAAAGACTCTTAGCCTCCAAGTTCTTTTTGTGATGATGCAATGTATTATATAAAATAAAGTTTCTTTGATTGATCCCATGTCTCCCTTTTTCCCAGTTTAAATTCAATTGTTAAAAATGAGCAAATCAGTTCAAAATATCAGTTAAAGTCAAAAATATCAGAACTTTGGGATGTGGTAGAAAACTGGAGTAGTTTTGGAAGAAAATTGTAGACTGGGAGAATATGTAAACTTCACGCCAAGAGTTATGAGTTGTGAGTTCTGAACCCAGGGCCCAAGATTGAGGTAGAAGTGCCCATTATGACATATTTCTTGTACCAATATACAGACCAACCACATGCGTTACCTGATAGGTAGCCACCCATACAATCAAGTCGGGACTCAGACTACAAATGCAATGAATATATATATATATATATATATATATATATATATATATATATATATATATATATGTACTGTATATTAGCCATCCCCCTCGGCTCTGCCTGTGTAGTGGTAAGACAGTGAGGAGGGCCTTGCCCGGGTCCCTACTCCTGACATCACGCTTCCCCCTTCCCTTGACTCACAGCCCATGTCTCGGATTCGCACAAGTATATCACTCCTGCAAACGAACTATGATTCTTAGTGCAAAATCAACTGGAATGTTCAAGCAAAGTATAGAAAAAAAAAATCCTAACTAATTCCGTTAAGTAGTTCTCTCATTTGCTAGCTAAACGGAGGTAAGGAACGCCCCGAGGCTGGCGCATGAGTGAGGAGGGCCCCACCCCTCTCCCCTCGGCCCGCTGCGTGTTTCACGGATTTACGCAAATAAATCGGTACCGCAAGCGAACTACGACACTTAGTGTGATGAGAGAGGTTGAAAAATCAACCGGAATGTTCAAGCAAATTATAAAAAAAAACCCGATCTAAATCCATTAAGTAGTTCTCTCATGAAAAGCAGACAGACACACAGACACACAGACTTTGGATTTTATATATATAGAGATATACAAGGTGTGACAATTTAATTCCCGGAATGGCGGCGTAGTGTCACCCATGACATAATTGTATCGTATTCGTGTTTGAACTAACATGTGAGTAAATTGCAAGCTGATAGAGCCAGTTGTCAGTTACTGTAGCTATTGGGAAGGTAATAGATATCTGCATGTACATTTTGGCGTAAAAATGGGTGATCGAAATTTAGAGCAATGCATTAATATTACATTTTTTGTGAAAATAGGCAAATGCGCTACTAAAACGTTACAACTGTTGCAAGTGGCATATGGTGAAGATGCTATGAAAAACTCGAGTGTGTCTGAGTGGCATAAGAAGTTCAAAGATGAGCGTGAAGATGTGACGGAGCATGCAATGGAAATCTCCGGGTTCACCGCGCCCTAAAAAAGCACGCATGTCACGCTGAAAGTTTAAGACCATGCTGGTGTGTTTCTTCTATCACAAGGGAATAGTCCACCAAGAATTTATTGAAAAGGGACAAACAATCAACCAACAATGCTATTTAGAGGTACTGATGAGATTACGAGATTCTGTTCGAAGAAAAAGACCCGAATTGTGGCCTGACAAGTGGATCATTCATCATGACAATGCGCCAACTCTCACTGCGTTAACTTTGAGAGACTTTCTGGCCAAAAAATCGATTACCCAATTAGATCATCCTGCCTATTCACCTCACTGGCTATTTCCAAAATTAAAAGCTGTGCTGAAAGGACAAAGATTTTCTAATATAAATGATACCCAACAGAAAGTCAGACAGCTGCTCAATAATGTTCCGGAAAATGAACTCCAGGCCTGCTTCCAGAAATGGGAACACCGTTTAAGTCAGTGTATAGAAGCACAAGGAGATTACTCTTTGAAGGCGACAGTAGCCACTAGTGTACAGTTCCACATGTATATTTTTTAAAGGTGCATTCCGGGAATTAAATTGTCACACCTCATATATATATATACTTCTTGCAACTCAGAGGAGCAAGGTAGCAGCTGATCCGTCCACATCTCCTTAGCGTGCGTTCAGCCCCCACTTCACAACGCGAGAGGAAGAGACGCAAAGTAGCCCGGGGGTGTGAGAGAGGGAGAGAGGGTGGGCGAGCGAAGTGAACAGGGGAAAAGCCCTTTAGTATATACAAATTGTGACAGACAGGGGGCGCTATCGCTCTCTCTAACCCTGAAATATACGTCAGACACCAGATAAAAGTCCAATATCAATTTATTTTACTAATAAATGTGCACAAAGTACCCCCACTCCACAATACTCAATAATAAATCAATAATCAATCACAATTCAATAATCCTCCACACATCCCAGCAGCTCAGTCACCCTTCCTCCCAACTCAGCTCGATCTGCTGGGTTTTCCCATAGTCCTTTTAAAGTGCTTGACCCGGAAGTGTTTCTGATCCCTCAGTCCATGTGATTCTTAACACTTCCGGGTCAGGTGAAAACTCCTTTCTAGTATGTCCTAGTCACAGGGACAGAAGAAATGACGTACTTCCGGGTTGTAGTGCAAATAAAAATCCCTATGCTTCCCTGCAGCATCCTCTGGCAGCCTCCATGGTATCCAGCAGGGCTGTGAAGGAAAAGGATGCCCTGCTGGAATTCAGGGCACCTCCATGTTGCCGGGAGGGCTCCATATGGAGGCGTGGGGGTATTGGCTGGGATGAACGGCCGGCCATATCCCACAATATATTCTGTCACACATGCGCACTTAGGAGAGAGCCAACAAGACCTAAGGTGAGTGGAACTCCTCGAGACAAGGGGTTGATAATGAGCACTAACTCCTCTCTCTTCTTCCGGTCTTCCAAAATGGCCACCAGGCATCCCAGAATTCCTTCAACATCGTCATTTCCAGGTTCCCTTGATGACATCACTATCATCTCCCAGAACCCATCTTCATTCTCCACCCCTCAATGATATTGCTTCCACTCCCTCTGCACTGTCATTTTTCGCCATGTCAGTCCATCTCTCCAGCTTGTCTATATAAACCCGACTTTATTAGTTATAAATTGTGAAATGTTTCTGAATTTTATCAAATTTTTTCTGTTTATTTCAAACGTCCAATGGACATTATACGGGGCTATTCCCCAATACTTTGTGTGCTCTCCAGATTGTCTTTATTTAAGAAAGTTACATATATATATATATATAAAGATTCTGACTGTGTCACCTATTATTGTATCATATACTTTGATTGGATGAGCCATTGTTTTTAAATTATTTTCTCCTTTCTCTTCACAGCCAACATGATGGTCACAATACTCTGGAGTCCCAAGAGGCTGCTGACATCTTTATCAAGTTATTCCGTGCTCAAGAGAGAAAACTGCGCTCCTACCTCCGAGACTTAGAAAAGATAGCAGATGATATGCTGCTTGATGACAAAAGCAGCACAATTGTTAGAGTTGCTGAAAAATCTAGCACTTGCTTAAAACGAGTTCTTACAATGGGTGGGTCAGCCATGGCTGCTGCCACAGGCGGTGCCTGTTCAGTACTCTGCAAAACTGGGACGGTGATGGACATCGCTGTTAAACTTAGTGGCCCTGTCTCAGAGACCACCTTTCAGGCTTTGGGAGAGAAGAAAGTGAAAGAAATATTATTGAAATATGAGCAAGAGATTAGTGGGATTCGAGCAGCTTTCGAAAAAATGAAGAATACACAACTCATGGAAACGTCTGAAGAGAAAGAACACATCCAGTCAGACCTAACAGCAGTAGTCGACACCGAGAAGCACAAGCAAATAGCCAAGCACTACGCCATTAAGGCTCTGAGAAGTCCGACTCTTGTGAAAACTGCCAAAAAGTGCATTAAAGGGGATTTTAAACTCACTAAAGAGAAGGGAAAGAAAAACAAAACGGGCACAAACGTGTCAGACAAAGTTGTCAGAACTGTGTCTGGGATGTGCTCCATGTACACCAACGATAAAACCGACATTGTGCAGAATGTCCGAGATAAAGTGAAAGAGCTGAGGGTTGAGCTCGATTCTTATAAGGATCTTCGTGACAACTTAGTCCAGCAGGTAAAGGAGTCTGAGAGTACCCAGCATGCACCTGAGAGGCCACCATTGCCTTCGACAAAAGTCACATCACAGACCTTGGATTCTGCCCTCTAATTAGCAAAAGAAAAAGTCGAGTCCCAGCTGAAATGAAATGCTGCACAATAAACAATAAACATTGTCTCTCACGTGTTTTCACATTGCTCTTGTTTCTGTTACAGTGAAGCTTCTATCTACTACATAATAGCACTAAGGTCTGTGTGTCCAATCCATCTGAGCAATCTGATTGGTCAGTTTGGCTTCAGCGATGCGACTAAAGAGGAAGTGCGAGTGTGAGAAGGCATATTAGGCACTCGGAGACAGTTGCCTTCAATGATGACAAATATAAAACCAGACAAGAGGTGAGAAAGGTGCCTCAAAAATAACGACACAGTCTGAGAAGGATGCTTTATGGAAACGTGGTCAAGAGTGCCGGTTAAGAGATGTTCATACCGAGAAAAGGAGCAAATACTTTTAATTATTTTATTACTGGTACTGTGGGTAGTTATTAACCCTTGATATACGACTGGCCTGACATGCGAACAACTTGATTTACGACCAAAATTTTTGTTTTGATTTACGACTAACATCTTGCGTTACGACCCGAATGCGGTCACGTGTATCCGATTGTCCAATTGTAAACAAACAGCCGAGAGCGTTCGTAAGCGTCAGTCGGAGCCCAGATACATGTGTTTGTGGACGTAATTTCGGTCAGTGCAGTGATTTATCTATATATATATATATAATTCACTAAGACCATGGCAAGCAAGACGCATAATTGCTAAGGAAGGAAGAGAAGGTAACAAAGGTAAAGAAAGCGATCACAATCGAAACGAAGAAGGAAATTGTGCGGAAATATGAGAGTGGAGTTCGTGTGACCGATCTCGCTAATATGTACAGCATGTCGAAATCCAGCATCTCAACAATTTTACAAAGAAAAGATTTGTATAAGGAGGTTCCTTCAAAACAATAACCACCTTCCGTTTCATTCTCCTCCTCCTCCCTTCCTGCAGCCCAAAGATGTCAAATTAAATGGTGAGTACAGTACAAAATTGTTGTTTCTGGTAGGCTCGGCACTTTTTATAACTTTTTGGTTAGTACATTAGAAAAATGATTGGTGTTTTGGTAAATTATGCACATTATACACCCCTTTTTTTATTATGAAAAGGCTAATTAAGTGTTGCAGTGGGAGGTTCAGAATGCATTATGGGTATTTCCATTATTTCTTATGGGAAAAATAGTCTTGACTTACAACCAACTTGAGTTACAACCAGCCCACGCGAATGAATTGAGTTCGTAAGTCAAGGGTCCACTGTAATTCCTTATTGTGAAAACGTTTAAAATTATTTGTGTTATTTTTTTCATCTTTTCCTTACTTACTTACTTTGTTCTCCAACTTTCCTGGATGAGGTTGAGTGGCCTCTTTTATCTTGGATGAGGGAGTGTTACTTCAGGGAATTAGTCAGTCAGTCATTTTCCAAACCGCTATATCCTAACACAGGGTCATGGGGGTCTATTGGAGCCAATCCCAGCCAACACAGGGCGCAGGGTACCAGCCATCCACAGGGCACACACATACACACTAGGGGCAATTTAGGATTGCCAATGCACCTAACCTGCATGTCTTTGGACTGTGGGAGGAAACTGGAGCACCAGGAGGAAACCCATGCAGACACGGGGAGAACATGCAAACTCCACGCAGGGAGTACCCAGGAAGCGAACCCGGGTCTCCTAACTGCGAGGCAGCAGTGCTACCGCTGCACCACTGTGCTGCCCTTCGGGGAATTACTTTCTATTCAATCAAAAGTACCAAAACATAGGGATTATAAATCCCATCAGCTCCCCCTGGTGGACCCCAGGACACCCAATAGGGCTGCCTTACAGGATTACACGTTCTAGCATGCCCTGCGGACATCCATGTGGGGATCTTAACCCAAGGAGGCTGCCACCTAGTGTATTGTATAGTGTATCCCCAAGTTCTTCCATTGTACTGGCCAGGTAAGGATTCTTGTTCAAGCCTGGTCAAGATGCCAGTCCATGTGAGCCATTTATTACAGTTCCTATTTAATATCGTGTTAGTATTTAGAGGTGGCTTGCAAAGGGAGTCACAGTATATTGTGGTGGGTTGTCTGAGCAATTGCCGCACAATATACTTCCGCTTTCAGCTGTGATGATCATCTTTGATCCATTAAGCGCGACCCCTCAGTGCATTGCAATATTACAAAGTCTGAGAAACAATTTTTTAAACAGTCTTTATCATGTATATCTCTCTATTATAATAAAAAATCCTGGGATGAGACATGACTTTTTAGCCTGGGATGAGACGTGACTTTTTCAGAGAGATACTTTCACGTCCTGTGAGATGAGACTTTGTGCCAAGAGATTTAACTACGGCCGGGGCTGGAAATAAAAGACAAAGAGTAGATGACAAAGTAGAACATCGTAAAGAATTCAAAAACGTTGGTGCACTACACATGAGATAACGAAAGTACTAAAATTCGAAAGTCTCAAAAAAATGATAGTAAAGATCACATTAGCGCAAACAAGCAGAAATTATTACTCGATGAAATAACAAAACAGCGAAAAGAGATCGAATATATTGTTCGGATTTAAACTTTAAGTCAGAAACTTCTAGATCATCTAATTTGTGTTGCCATCAGGGAAAAGAAGTGTTTCTTCCCAATGAAGAGGCGTATCAGCGAGAATTAAAAAATGTGTTATTTGGTGAAAGTGAAATCCACATACACAAGCTGGCGCATAGCGCTGGCCTTAGAGGGGGGGGGGGCTATGGGTTGATTGGTTGGTGAGCAAAGCGAGCAGGGGGCAAAGTTTGTGTACTACAGTTACACTCTTTTCAGAGTTACCTTTTGTGATGTGCCATTTTTTGGAATGGATTTTGGGACAACAACACATTTTTCCTTTATTTGTCCCTCTGCTCTACAGGATTAAATTTGTAATCAAACAAATCACATATATATAATGTATATACACACATATATATGAATATTTGGAAATATTTGGAAATTGTAATAATGGTGTGTTTAGGTTTCCCATATAATTTGATTATTTTAACTCACAGCTGATGACTCTTGGCACCAGGCGGAGGTACAACAGACAGTAATGACTTGCAGATTACAACATCTTCCTCTTTGAAAGCTATCATTTTGGAGCAACCAGTGAATACTGAGAGAAACTGGAGCCCAGAGAAGACTGGAAGACAGTTAGGAAGGGGTGGTCTAGTTACCCTCTCCAGAGACCTCAGCAAGGCCCAACTCAAATTAACTCTTTCAAGGCTGATGTTGATTTTTGTCGAAATTCAGGGGTAGAGGATGGTAATCAGCTATAAACTGCGACAAAACTCACCCTTATGTTTTAGTTCGACTCTTCTTTCCTTGAAGGAAAGTTACGTAGCTTTGTTGATTTGACCTCGATTCCCTGCGTATGCATGAGTAGTGAAGAGCAAAACAGCCTCTTAAATGGCAGCGACATCTGGCGAGACTAAAGCAAATGTGCAAAGCAAAATACTCCATGGATGTTTTACGTACTATTGCTGAATCAGACTCTGACTATATCGCCACGACTGCTGAAGGTTTGTGCATCGAAGCTGGGGGGTCCTCTACAGCGCATCTTCAACCTGAGCCTGGAACAGGGGAGAGTCCCGAGGCTTTGGAAAACATCTTGTATCACCCCAGTCCCAAAGGTATCACGTCCTAGTGAGCTGAATGACTTTCGGCCTGTTGCTCTGACATCACATGTGATGAAGACCATGGAGAGGCTGCTGCTTCACCACCTTAGGCCACAGGTTCAACATGCCCTTGACTCTCTGCAGTTTGCATATCAGGAGAAGGTTGGAGCGGAGGATGCCATCATCTATATGCTACACCGATCCCTCTCTCACTTGGACAGAGGCAGTGGTGCTGTAAGAATTATGTTTCTAGACTTTTCTAGCGCCTTCAACACAATCCAACCTCTGCTCCTTAGGGACAAGCTGACAGAGATGGGAGTAGATTCATACCTAGTGGCATGGATCGTGGACTATCTTAAAGACAGACCTCAGTATGTGCGTCTTGGGAACTGCACGTCTGACATTGTGGTCAGCAACACAGGAGCGCCACAAGGGACTGTACTTTCTCCGGTCCTGTTCAGCCTATATACATCGGATTTCCAGCACAACTCGGAGTCCTGCCACATGCAAAAGTTCGCTGATGACACTGCTATCATGGGCTGCATCAGGAGTGGGCAGGAGGAGGATTATAGGGACCTAATCAATGACTTTGTTAAATGGTGCGACTCAAACCACCTACAACTGAACACCAGCAAAACCAAGGAGTTGGTGGTGGATTTAGGAGGCCCAGACCCCTCATAGACCCCGTGATCATCAAAGGTGACTGTGTGCAGATGGTGCAGACCTATAAATACCTGGGAGTGCAGCTGGATGATAAATTAGACTGGACTGCCAATACTGATGCTCTGTGTAAGAAAGGACAGAGCCGACTATACTTCCTCAGAAGGCTGGCGTCCTTCAACATATGCAATAAGATGCTGCAGATGTTCTATCAGACAGTTGTGGCAAGCGCCCTCTTCTATGCGGTGGTGTGCTGGGGAGGCAGCATTAAGAGGAAAGACGCCTCACGCCTGGACAAACTGGTGAGGAAGGCAGGCTCTATTGTAGGCATGGAGCTGGACAGTTTAACATCTGTGGCAGAGCGACGGGCACTGAGCAGGCTCCTATCAATTATGGAGAATCCACTGCATCCACTAAATAGTATCATCTCCAGACAGAAGAGCAGCTTCAGTGACAGACTGCTGTCACTGTCCTGCTCCACTGACAGATTGAGGAGATCGTTCCTCCCCCAAACTATGCGACTCTTCAATTCCACCCGGGGGTGTAAACGTTAACATTTAACATTATACAAAGTTATTGTCTGTTTTTTCACCTGCATTATTATCATTCTTTAATTTAATATTATTTATTGTATCAGTATGCTGCTGCTGGAGAATGTGAATTTCCCATTGGGATTAATAAAGTATCTATCTATCTATCTATCTATCTATCTATCTATCTATCTATCTATCTATCTATCTATCTATCTATCTATCTATCTATCTATCTATCTATCTATCTATCTATCTATCTATCTATCTATCTATCTATCTATCTATCTATCTATCTATCTATCTAACACGTTCATGTAGCGGATATGCCTACAGCAGCGCACGCCTAAGAGGACCACCACTTATGACAAGAGGTACGAACCATATTGTGTCACATTGCGACTGTCACCCACCTGCTGTGCGAAGACAGAGAGGTAGCCGGCCTGAAGTGCATTCCTGCTGGACATCAATCCGCCCCTGTGCAGCCACTGCTGCCAGAGATGCCGGACAGGCACCAACAGCAGCCACAGCATGTAGCAACAGACATTTTATGTTGATTTATGTATGAAACTAGTGGATTGAGTGCTTTTCAGAAAACTGAGTTCTTTGGAAAAAATATTCAGCCCTCAAAGAGTTAACTAGGAACAAAAGAAGAAAAGGACAGCCCTACAGTCCTCCAAGAGATGCGATGGAATCAGGACCATTTAGAACGCACCTCACAGTAACAAGAGGAATAGCAACGACTAATGAGTAGAAGATCCTTAGGAGCTGCACTTGACAAATTAATGAAAACCACTACTCTCAGAGGCTTACAAATACCCCAAGGGAGGATGAACTGTCTTCATGATGACCAAGGGCAACCTTACACTGCACAATCAGATGAGACAAGAAGGGCGATGAGCCAGATTGAGCAGCACATTTCTACTGATGGACAGATATTGTTGTCTTTCATTTATGTTAATTAATTTCTATTTTGTTTTTGCTGTATTGAAAAAATATCGAACAACGTAGTTTGTACTTCTGGGGTGGCCATGATAGGTTGGTCATCTAGCTCTGTGAAGAGGATTACTTGTGTTCTGTTTTGTGTGTTGTATTTACTCCATTTTTGATCACCATTGCACACCCAACCTACCTGAAAAGGGCGTCTGTATCTCAGAAATTCATTTCCCACACTTTTTTCCATACAAGGTTTTTCTTGTCTTCTTAGGGAGTCGAGGCTGAGGAGCTATCAAAAAAGCAAGGCCTGTTAAAGCCTATTGAGGTACTCCTTGTGTGATTTTGGGATATACAAGAAATAAACTGCTGTTGTTGTTGCAGTTGTTGTACTAAACCTATTGCTGTAGATGGTAATATAAAACCAGGACAACATGTTCTGGAGATGGTTAAAATTCTGTAGTGAAGGTGTTCATGACCCTTGTAATGTACAGTGCTGTAAAAAGTATCTGCCCTTTCCTGATCTCCTGATTTCTAATTCGTAACACTTGTTTCTAATCGCCTAAGAAATTTAACATAACACAAAAGACAACCTGAATAAATATGAACATAGTTTTTTTAGTGTTCATTTGATTTGTTGGAGGACAAAAAGGTCACCAACATCTATATCAGCTGTGTGAAAAAGTAATTGCCCCCTAAACGTAATATTTGGTTATTCCACTTTTAGCAGCAACATCTGCAACCACACTCTGTATTGTTCCAAATTTGTTTGGAGATCTGAAACAGTTAAATGTTACAAGAAAAGCAAAAATACAGGAAATCAGGAAAGGGGTAAATACTTTTGCTTGACACTCTTTATGTCTGTTTGAAGCTATGTAAACTTCCTTTGTGCATCTGAAATGGGTGGACAGGCATCTGGGAAAAATGGTAGTCCGTGTTAAAACGAGCTCAAAGTGATCTGGGAAGAGTTGCTGTAGTTGTGTAGACTGTTTAGAAGCTCAGACCTTTAACCGTACTTTTATCTCTGTCTTCGAAGAGGAGAAGCCCTCCATAACAGTACCTTGTTACCAGTTTAGAGATCAGTTATGTTTTTCAAAGGTGACAGCATTTCTGTAGGAGATTATGACGTTAACACATTCTTCTTCCCTTTATTCTGTTGACCAGCCCATGTAAACTATGCCAGCCTGTTTCTAGAATAGTCACATGATTGGCAGTAAGAAGACTTTTTAAGTTATGCACATCATGTTGTACAAAGAGAAAGAGCCAATATAAATAAATGCACACCTTCTTCCCATTCTGTACAGTATGTCTGCTTCCAGTTTCTGAAGCGCTTTAACTGAGAATTATCACTAATGTACAAAGTCTTTTTGCCTTTTTTACTGGTCTTCAGATTTGGGAATTTTGTGGTTTAAATGCACCAATATGATTATTCTGTTTCTTTTCACACAAATGTTTAAGGCTACAGTGGCACATAAAAGGCCTTTTTTAAGAAGACTATGTTGACTACAATGGATCCCGGTTCTTCAGTGTTCACCAGCGAAAACATTTTCTCAGGTGATCTAATTGGCGAGGAACTCCTTGGTTATCATTAAAGTGACAAGGTGATGACTGTCACCTACACAGCCGTTGTTTGATGAACAACTTTAATTAGTATGAAAACTTCCTTCCTTTGTAAATGTCCTTCCCTTTGTCATAAGATTCTGCTATTCCACTATGAGATGTCAGTCTCATTACTGAACATAACGCTAAGTTCCTCACCTCCTATTTTGATACACTATTATTAGGAACTACTCCAGAATTCCCATTAGGTCACAGCAAGTGCACTCACTCAGTGTATAGTGGTGTGGGAGGAGTGGTGTGGAAATTCAACAGTTTAGCCTTACATGTTCATTTTTGTGAAATGCAAGAAAGTCTGGTTAATAGTTCAGAAATAATGATCTAATGCTAGTAATTTTAGTACAGTATTTAAAATTGCAGCGTTTACACCTCATCCTTAAAGATTGTTTCTGGTTAACACTGAATTGTGATGCCATGACGCTGGCGGCCACGGGCACCAACTCTTCTCATGACATCTCATAGTTATGACTGAGATGGACCAGAGTGACAGAGAGACAGACAAGACTTTCAGTTCATAAGTACATTCAGAAGGTTATTGAGAGAAAAGAACTAAAGTGCCACAGTGCAAATATTAATTAATTAAATCTATCAATAAATAAGTCTTAAAACCTTATCCATAAAATCCATGTCCTCAGGAGTGCAAAATAGCCCAATAAATAAATAAATCATACTTTACAAATCTCAAGAAACCCTCCCGGGATGTACAGTATTTCTTTCTCCCTTGTCTGCCATGCTTGAAAAACATTAAAATTAATTAATAAAAAACTAATTAAAACTCAAATTATTACATGGATATAAATTAATTTTTCTCTAGAGAATAACCTTTAAGTGCAGGAGCATTCTTGTCGTGGAAAAATCAAGGAGATTCATCTTTATCGTCAATAGTTTAGCATTTTCCTGCTAGTGTAGACAGAGTTCACTTTTCAGATTTGAGAACACCATTTTGAACAACTGAATGCTTCACCTGGGCTTAGATTAACAATTTTCACATTTCTATTTATTGTGCTTTTCCATTGTTGTTTTCTTCTTCCACAAGGTCATCATATTCAAAGTTGTAAGCAATGTTGGCAACAGTCATTTTGGTGCAGCCCCCATTAGTTGTCTAACTGTGTCATTTGAAGTTTGGTCGAGACAGGATATTCCTACACACTGAAAAAAGTATAACATTGATGTTGTTCATTCAACGTAAATTTTCTCTTTCAAGCAACTTAAGATTAGTCATTTAGTGTTGTAGCTTGAAATATTTGGTTTCAGATCTCAATCAAAATTTAAAAAATTGTTTGTACCAAAGTAAGTTATGGTGGAGGGAATAAACATAAAAATCCCATTTCAGTTAACCTAATATTTTAGGGTGTTCATGTGCTGTATACGAGGGGCCGTTTGTATATTCTTCCAGTCGAAATTTCCAGCGTGCTGGCTTTCCAACTGCCAAAAAAGAAGAACACTTTCCCGAGTGCAGCAGACTTTTGTAACAGAGGATTTCTGGTAAGTAACCCTGTTTCCCAACTGTTAATTTTAAGTATAAGGAATCATAATAAAACTTTCAAGAAAGCTGTAGAAACGTTTAATAATTTTTTTGTTGTACATTTAAGATCTACACTTCAAAATGCTTGTGTATTTGCACTAGATTTTTAAATAAATGTAAAAAGTACAGCATTGGAATGTGTTATGTTCATAATATTTCTAATAGCATAAAAACAGGTTACAACCAATAAACCATTTTAAATTGTAACAACTAAAAAAATAGATTTACTTCAGTATAAAACAAGTGAATTACACCCAATCGCTCTAAATGATTTGCCTCAACTTAAAAATTGTGGGTTCAATAAGATAAAAAGAATTATACTGGTTCAGATTGAAATATTAAGTGTGAATCATTATCTTAATTATTTTAAGTTGAATGGAGGTTATACTTTTTTCAATGCACATCTTCATCTAAACATCCTACACATCTACACATCTAACGCTGAGCTCTTGTAGTGATTAGCCAGCATTCTGTTCAGTATAATGCATCTGGGTGTATTACTGGTCTATATGTTGTAAATTTGTAGAAAGCTGGAATGTGTCTGTCACAGAATATTCCAGAACGCTAACCTCACTCCATTGCAACCAGGCTGCATTTACGTTTGCTCGCACTCCATTGCTGTTACTGCCATCACTTTGCAGAGGAGATAACTATATACTGTATGAAAAAGTGTTGGTCTTTATTAGGTCCTTATCATTAATTTGGATGGTATCATCTTCTGGGCATGTTTGCATGTGGTAATACCAAGTAGATTATGATTATAAATTGGGTGTGTTTATTACATAATTGAAATACATGAGCAATGGGGGAATAAAGGGAATTCAAATTAGCAACTGAACAGAACAGAAACATACATATAACCTCTTTGTGTCCACCTACATAATTGTTAGATCCTTATTTTCTTGGCTAACTGGCTCATCCACTCTTTGACCTTAGGAGTTCCCCAACTGTGTCATCTTCCAACTTCCATCTCTATTTTCTCTCCTTCTCTTTTTCTAGTGCTGGCTTATGTGTATCCCACCACTAAAGAATTTCTCACAATTCAATTTCAAGTTGCACAGTAAATATTCCTGGCCATTAAGTGACCCCACAGGCTTTTTTTCCATTCAGGATTGGTGTGTAGGGGTGTAGTCTATGGGTGCTTGTTTGGGCAAGGAACCATAGACTTTAATTTGCCAGGTTTCTTAGATGGCCTTCAAGCTGCCTGTTGTTAAAGGGAAACACAGTCAACAGCCAGTTTCTGCTTACTTACTGTATATGAGTTTATCACTGCTTACAAACCAGAATGCACATTGAGATTTTAAGATGCCAACCTATTTAAGATTTCAAGGATTAATAAAACAACAGTGGGAGGTCAAGCTTATAGCTGCAGGGCCCCAAAGTGGCGGAATGATCAGCAATTCAATTATGATCTACGACAGGTTCCATACAGCCAATAACCATGAATAGATGGCGTCAGATTTAGATAGATAGATAGATAGATAGATAGATAGATAGATAGATAGATAGATAGATAGATAGATAGATAGATAGATAGATAGATAGATAGATAGATAGATAGATAGATAGATAGATAGATAGATAATTTATCTTTCTTCTACTTTAAAAGACCAGTCCAAGTTGTCATTGATGTGGACCCTCAAGTACTTGTAGCAGTACACCACCTCAACATCCACTCCTTGAATCATGACCGAGTGACCAGACATTGAGGCTCTTTAGTGCAGCGAAAGTCAATAACCAGTTCCTTGTTTTTGCTGATGTTAAGGTGCAGTCAGTTCACAAAGTTCTCTACCCTGTCACATCCCCTTTATCAACACAACCCATAAGTGTAGATTAATCTGAGAGTGTCTTCAAGTGACACCACCTGGTGTTATATTTAAAGTCTGAGGAGTTTTTTTCTACATAAGAGGAAACTTTTCAAAACACAAAGAACCAAATTCATATGTAAAGAACCTTTCACAGAATGAAATGTTACTTTGTCAAGCAAAGGTTCATCAAGGAACTGAAGAATTTAGTAAGGAACAACAACAACAACAGCATTTATTTCTAGAGCACATTTTCATACAAATAATGTAGCTCAAAGTGCTTTACATGATGAAGAAAGAGAAAAAAAGACAAAATAAATAAGAATTAAAATTAGGGAACACTAATTAACATAGAATAAAAGCAAGGTCAGATGGCCAGGGAGGACATAAAAATCTGCAGGGGTTCCAGGCCACGAGACCACCCAGTCCCCTCTATGCAATCTACCTAACATAAATAACCTCACAATCAGTTCTCATGGTATTCAGGGTTCACATGGAAGAACTTGATGATGACGGTCATGTGGACTTCTGGTTTTTAATCCATCAATGCTGGGACATCGCGGTGCTTTAAATAGGTGGTGGTGATGTAGATCGCCACCACAGAAAACCGGTAAAAGAACAACAGACATAGTAAGGGTTAGTATGGATTTTGGAGTCACAATGAATAATAATGATAATTAATTGAATATACAGAGCATTAGGATTAAACTAAGATGTAGCTATGAGAAAGCTATGTTTAAATAATGGGTTGTGAGAAGTTTTTTTAAAGTGCTCCACCATATTAGTCTGGTGAATTTCTATCGGTCAGCTATTCCAGATTTTAGGTGCATAACAGCAGAAGGCCGCCTAACCACCTCTTTTAAGTTTAGCTCTTGGAATTCTAAGTAGACCCTCATTTGAAGATCTAAGGTAACAATTTGGAGTGTAAGGTGAGAGGCATTCTGAAATAATAGATGGAGTGAGATTATTTAAGGCTTTGTAAACCATAAGCAGTAGTAGTATAAAGCGTCACCATTATACATCACACAATTTTGACAGGTGTACGTCCCGCCCCCCCTGGCATTTCTGGTACCCACCATATGCCACCTGGTTAATGGGGTGTTTCCCCCGCGCTCTAGTCTCTGCCCATTGTCGGGATATATTTGAATGGCATTGGACCTTTTGTCTGTCGTTCAAAAAGGAAAATGGTCGGCCGATCTTAGCCTTGGTCCTAAAAAAAAATGGGGGAGGGGATCATCTTTGTAATCTGAGATGGACCTTCAGGGGGTATGTAAGGTGTCAAAAGGTAAGTCGCCAATGGGGGCGGAGCAGGCATCCTGCTCCTATCTGCATACAGTGCCGGTGTGTGTACAGAGAGTACAGAGAGCGTGAGTGACAGACCCAGCAAGAGGATGTACAAGTAGGCCTTAGAGAGAATGTATTACACACCCAAGGAGCTTGGCAGTACAGCCCAAACACACCATGGGCATGCCATTACCTCAACCACCTTCCAAACCATACCCTTTATAAAGCAAATCATAAAGTAGAAGACACCAAGGTGTCTTAAAAACAATAACTTTATTGATGCTATGTCTATATGCAATAATTGGTTTAGTGAACCAAATATTACAAAATGTGTCCATCTGGTATGTATTTTTTTCTCTTGACATTCAGTACATTTTTCCCCTAAATGTTCAACAGAGCTAAACACATAAGCCCAGACGACTGAGCGACCAATTATTGTCATAATGAATCTTTTTTTATTAGATATAATATATGGAGAAATCCTACTATAGGTTGTATTACGTGTCACATTGGGCAGGGACCTGGCTTTCCTTGTTCTAGCTGCTGAGTCTTGGTTCCTCTGACAAAAGGAACAAAACAAAATACAATAATTAGTCAACAGAAAATAAAACAAAACAGGTCCTGTTTAGAATGGGAAATGCGTCTTGTTTATGTTTCTGTAAATCGATGTTGGTTTTAAAAAATAATGGTAATGGTGATTAGCAGGGGCGGTCCTAGCCTGTTTGGTGCCCTGGGCGAATACCCCTCTGGCGCCCCCAGCCACAGACACATAAAACATATTAAGGATTGTACATTAACATATTTTATTGTAAAAACTGTTGTCGGAACCATACTGAATTTAACCAGATAAACATATATATATATATATTTATACATATATATATATATATATATATATATATATATATATATATATATATATATATACTGTATATATATATATATACAGTATACTGTATATAAACAAACATAATAACTTACATATAAATTGGAAGAAATAGAACTTTAAATATAAAACAAGCACACACAGAAGTCAAAATAAGACATACATACAACAATTATTATATTAAATAAGTATAAAAGGCAGATAGAATTACAATATAGCATTCCTGAATCAATCCTCAATCTTTGTGACTGAGACGTTGGTGTGGTCTCTCATTTCAATCAAAGCATCCCTCACTGCAGATGCTTGGTACATCAGGTGCCCAGTCTTTGTCTGTGATGGTGTGGTATGACATCCTGAACCAAACCCACCATGTGAGCAAGCTCATTCAGTCTCCCAACATGCATGTAGATGTAGCGGTCAATCTCCTCAAAAAGACAGAGAGAGGTCTCCACAACTACAGAGCAACAGGCTTAGCATCTGCACAAATGTCAGCCAAGAATATGTACGAGGATATGAATGTAGAGACTGTTCTGCAACAGAAAAGACTGAGATCTACAAAGCGGCACTTCTTTTACGAATCATTTGATGAGCCATTGAGTGATGCCCTAAAGAAGCTGGAGTTGACCTTTTTTAATGTTGTTTTTGATGCTGCAGTGTCTTCCATCCAAGAGAGATTCACCACATTGGAAAATGTGGGAGAGAAATTTGGAGTACTGACACATTTTCCAAATCTCTCAAATGATGACCTCACTGAACAGTGTAAGGCCCTCAGTGCTACTTTGCTTTTTCAGGACCAATCAGACTTGGATGCCAGAGAGCTTGCACAGGAGATTAAGAATTTGCCTGACTTACCATCAAAATCTATGACCTCTCTTGAGCTGCTGAACTTTGTGCATGACAGTGAACTCTCAGAAATATACCCAAATTTGTGGACTGCTCTGAGAATTGCAGTTACTCTACCTGTAACTGCGGCTTCAGCAGAGAGGAACTTTTCAAAGCTGAAACTTGTGAAGACATATCTGGGGTCCATTATGTCTCAGGAACGCCTCACTGGCCTTGCCATCATCAGCATCAATCATGCAATTGCTGACCAGATTTCATATGATGACATTATTGATGACTTTGCATCAAGGAAGGCAAGAAAGGTCCTGATTTAGATGACAATTATTTCATATCAGTGTGTGTTGTGCAAAGTGCAATCATGTTAATTGTGCAATTCAGGAATGCCTTAAATACTTATTTAATATAATAATTGTCATGTGGATGTCTTATTTTGACTTCTGTGTGTGCTTGTTTTATATTTAAAGTTGTATTTCTTCCAATTTATATGTAAGTTATTATGTTTGTTTATATACAGTATATATATATATATATATATATATATATATATATATATATATATATATATGTTTATCTGCTTAAATTCAGTATGGTTCCGACAACAGTTTTTACAATAAAATATGTTAATGTACAATCCTTAATATGTTTTATGTGTCTGTGGCTGGGGGCGCCAGAGGGGGTGTTCGCACAGGGCACCAAACAGGCTAGGACCGCCCCTGCTAATCACCATTACCATTATTTTTTAAAACCAACATCGATTTACAGAAACTTAAACAAGACGCATTTCCCATTCTAAACAGGACCTGTTTGTGTTTTATTTTCTGTTGACTAATTATTGTATTTTGTTTTGTTCCTGTTGTCAGAGGAACCAAGACTCAGCAGCTAGAACAAGGAAAGCCAGGTCCCTGCCCAATGTGACACGTAATACAACCTATAGTAGGATTTCTCCATATATTATATCTAATAAAAAAAGATTCATTATGACAATAATTGGTCGCTCAGTCGTCTGGGCTTATGTGTTTAGCTCTGTTGAACATTTAGGGGAAAAATGTACTGAATGTCAAGAGAAAAAAATACATACCAGATGGACACATTTTGTAATATTTGGTTCACTAAACCAATTATTGCATATAGACATAGACCTTGGTGTCTTCTACTTTATGACTTGCTTTATAAAGGGTATGGTTTGGAAGGTGGTTGAGGTAATGGGATGCCCATGGTGTGTTTGGGCTGTACTGCCAGGCTCCTTTTGTGTGTAATACATTCTCTCTAAGGTCTACTTGTACATCCTCTTGCTGGGTCTGTCACTCACGCTCTCTGTACTCTCTGTACACACACCGGCACTGTATGCAGATAGGAGCAGGATGCCTGCTCCGCCCCCATTGGCGACTTACCTTTTGACACCTTACATACCCCCTGAAGGTCCATCTCAGATTACAAAGATGATCCCCTCCCCCATTTTTTTTTTAGGACCAAGGCTAAGATCGGCCGAACATTTTCCTTTTCGAACAACAGACAAAAGGTCCAATGCCGTTCAAATATATCCCGACAACGGGCAGAGACTAGAGCGCGGGGGAAATGCCCCATTAACCAGGTGGCATACGGTGGGTACTGGAAATGCCAGCGGGGCGGGACATACAACTGTCAAAATTGTGTGATGTATAATGGTGACGCTTTATACTACTAGCAGTATTTTAAAGTCAATTCTAAATGACACAGGTAACCAATGTACCATAAAATGCTATTAAAGGGCCAGTGTTTTTTAGAGTCCATCTGCTCTTAACATTCTTCACATGAACCTGCAACAATGACGCACAATTCCATACAGCATTCAAAATCTACTTCATGAGACTGAAACTGGTTATCAGGGCCAAGATAAATTAGAACAGCTGGTAAGCAGCCAGCCAAATTCCACTTGTTTGACATTTAATTATTTTTGTGTAACACGCTCATGAACAACTCTGTCACATAAACCTTCAGTGCCTGCACCCAAACTGGAACTTGAATCTCAGCACAGTCCAAGCTCTCTATGTCTGCCTGATGGCTGTCCATTATAGCAGGGATGAGCTGAATTTAGCATCAAATTGAAATTCCTAAAAGACAAATGCTCAACACAAAATATTGGCAAATGGAGAAATTCAAGAGGGATTAACAAACGAGAACCTGTGTGACTGGTGTGCAAGAAAGAGGGAGGGATGAGGTGGCACCTGAAGGTGTATACTGCCCAGTAAATTGCCATGTAAGTACAGGACACGGGCACACTTCATGCGCCATTATCACCTACCAATCTCAGGTGAGTCCTGCTTAACTTTCCTTTTAATTTTAATATTAGGATATGCATGCAACTTCTCAAAAATATTAAATAATTCTTGATATTAATAAAATATCAATTATTATTATAAGCATTTAAAAAGCTTCTGCAACTTAATTTTAAAATTAATTTTAAAATGCAGTTCAGTATTTTAAAATGGGATTGCCTGGTTTATTTTAATAAAATATCAAAAACAGTAATCATATTAAATTCTGGTATTAAAATAATGTGAAAATGTGTTCATATAAGAAATAACTTAATGCAATTTTTTCACACTATTTCCTTTAAATTGTGGCCTGTCAATAAATGTACTGCATATGTTAAAATACAAATTTATCACTCAGTCATTTTCAAACCCACTTATTTAGACTTAGTCCACTGATGTGAAAGTTGGAGCATATTAACTTATTTTAGCTAATTCATCAAGGGGTCAGATATGACTTTTTTTGGATTAAATACTTCTATAACAGTGATTCATATATATAAATAACACATGATTGTAGTGTACATTAAATTCATGCGTATTAACAGCACTTCACAATATCAGGTAGTTAAAAGCAAGTTGACTCAATAGCTTCCGTAGACAGCAGATTCCCATTCAAGTGATGTGATGTGATACCCCTTTAAATAAATGTATACAGATAAGTTACTTTATTTTTTAATGTTAACATTTAACTCACCTTATACAGCAGGAGATGTGAGCTGATAGACAGCAGATTCCAGTTCAATTGCTGCCCATAAGAATGAAAATTAAAAAAAAAAAAAAAGAGATCTCCTGAATATCTTTTTGGTTTCCCCCAGATAACAATGAGATCAGAGAGAAATAAAATGCAGACACGTTCTTTTGTCTCATGCTTCTTATATTTTCCTCCTGTGACAAAATCTCCCAGTGATCTCACAAGGGTCTACTCTTGAGTTTTAGCAGATTCACACATTAGGTTCAGATTTTCCAAGTAGTGTCTTAACATTTTCTTTTCTTGCATTGTGTGCTCATTAATATCTGGTGAAATGTATGGACAGTTGTTTGTGGTAATAAAACTCTTTACTCTGTTTATACAACTGTTGTCCTTCCTTCTGAATAATGCTATTAGCTGCTCTCATTTATATTGCTGTGCTTTGATTAGATCACGTTCATTCTAAAAGAAAAGAAAGGCTGTATATCATAATGGTTAAGACTTTGGGCTTCAAACCCTACGATTGTGAGTTAAAATCCCACTCCTGACACCATTGTGACCACAAGAATGTCACTTAATTCTGCCTGAACTCCAACTGGAAAAAGAAATGGAATCAATTGTGTCTCATATGGTTGCGAGACATAGATGCTATCCAGTGACCTGAGACGAAGACTGGACTCCTTTGATACTGTGTCTCTCCGGAAAATCCTTGGGTACCGCTGGTTTGACTTTGTGTTGCTCATGGAATCCCGAATGAGGCACATTACCTGCATTGTGAGGGAGTGTCAGTTACGGCACTACGGCCATGTGACGCATTTCCCCGAGGGTGATCTGGCTCACAGGATCATCATTGTTGGGTACCTGAGTGCCTGGATCAGGCCAAGGGGTCACACACATAACACCTGGCAGAGAGTCATTTCTGGAGGGTGGGACTAGACTGTGTGTCTGCCTGGAGGGTTGCCAACTGGGATCCTGAGCTGTTTCGTCTTGTATTGGGTGCGGCAACATGCTGTAGCAGTGCATGCTCCCCAACTTGACTTGACTTGACTTAACTTGACTTCATATGTCACCTTGGATAAATGCATCAGACCAATAATAATGAAATCTTCAAAGAGACTTCATAAAAGATGACATGCTTTTGAAAACAAATTCCCAATTTTGACTTCTTTTTACCTCAGTTGTATTTCATGTCTCCTTTGTGTCTAAGGCTATTTCTCCTAATGAATTTCAGGAGAAACATTTGTGTCAAAGTCCATTCTTAAATGAAGTATAAATGAGAATCGCCTTTAAGTCTCATGAGCCATCAAAGTTCAACCTCTGAGCAGTCAAGTTTTCCTCTGAGTGATCAATGTCTGGTTGTTAGTTATTGGTTGTGGAGGGTCTGTGATCAACTGTAGTTCAATTTGTCAAATCATAACATTATTGAAAAAACTGTCCTGATGGAGATTTAAAATCTCTATTGATGTCTCAAGGTAACATTGCTGGTTCCTTCAGACCATTATGGTGAGCAGATCTGGAACTTTCCGGATACATTGAAGTGTCAAAGAAATACTGAAACATTATTTTGTGCAGAAAACACAGCTGTGAGGTTGTTTTCAATAGAGTTCAGCCTGAAGCCTTGGACCGATTTAGCAATTTCAGACATTCCGAAGCCCATAAGTTGACAACCCTGTCAGCAGCATCTCTTTGATCTCCGTCCAGGGGCCACTTCCCTGTTTGACCGGTGTACTGATATCTACATTACATGCCCATCATATCAGTTTTAATTCCTTTTAGTTCCTGCTCTCAAACCTGTGGACTAGTTTTGAGGCCTGTGTATTCAGCATTCATTAAACTTCTAAACTATCAAGGACTGTCAGTTCTGCATTCTATATATATATATATTTCAGAAGTCAATGTAACATTTTATGTGTGAAAAATAAAATGAATCAATTTTCTGGGTAAAGCAACACATTGCTCAAATTTCTTATTTGAGCAGGGCCTGGATTTTGGAGCGTGATAATGTACTTACGCTACTGTATCCAGTCAGTAAATTATTTAAATGTACAATTATACAACAGGTAAAAATAAACATCATTGTGTTTCTCAAATGTATACAAAGAGGTTCCGGGCCTCACAGTGTTTGAAGTGCTCAGATCTGTCGGAGGTCTAAAACTGTCCTGATTGTAGCTGGAAACATCTCGCTGTTTTTAATGTAACATAAATGTTGAGGATATATTTGTTCACTCTATGCTTTCAGAGTGAGGCATTAATAACTCCTGTCCTCTTACCCTTTTAACTAAATTTATAGTTAAGTGATTTTTTTTTTTTTTAATATTTAATTTACCTTTTTCAGCCAGAGAAGTGAGGTGAAGTACAAGTGGCTAGTGCACAGGTCTCTCCTGGATCCATTGGGGATCCACTTTGTTATCAGCAGCAGTTGCCAGATGAATTTGCCTTCTTCTTTCGGCTGCTCCCGTTAGGGGTCGCCACAGTGGATCATCTTCTTCCATATCTTCCTGTCCTCTTCATCTTGTTCTGTCACACCAATCACCTGCATGGCCTCTCTCACCACATCCATAAACCTTCTCTTAGGCCTTCCTCTTTTCCTCTTGCCTGGCAGCTCCATCTTTAACATCCTTGAATAAAAGATGAAAATCACCAAATAAACCAAATGAAGTGACCCCTCTAAATGTAAAATTGAATCAGTAAACTAGTCCATAATTGAATGTTTCTGTGTTTTCAAACAGGCTTTAAAGTAAACAATGTATTTCAAGGGAAGATTTTTTTATCTTTAGAAATTTCAAAAAATTATACTACACAATTTTCAAGAGATTTCAACAACAATTGAACCTACCAGACAAATATCTTTAAAGAATAAGTGCACCAAAGTTCAACAAAATTGACCCATTGGGAGCCAAGTTGTATCAGGCAGATAGATAGACAGACAGACATGGACATCACAACAGGTGCTTAACCCATTGTATGCAAATGCACCTGAAAATGGTTGCCTGTGTAATAAGAGTTTTTACCTAATTTTTACCACTTTGTAAATGTACATACAGCAAGTCTGTATGGTGTACAGCCAGTAAATGGTTGCCTACCCACATCTCCCACTCTAACCTACAAGGATTCCATCGTTCCCTTCGATACAACACATGTCATTGAAATGCCAAGGGGGTCACACACAACACCACCCTTATTGTGTACATACATCATAATGTTCCAATGTCTCGCTCAAACAAGAAATCGTATACAACTTGCACCACATTGGGAGGACGACAAAGAAGCAAACAAAAAACAGGGAGTACCAGCACTTGTTTGTTTCCACTTCAGGCACTGATCAGGTTTGTTTCTTTAAGACAAAAACAAGGCACCTTATAATTAAATTGTCTTGAAGCGCAGATAACTTGAAAAACAAATTGTTATGGCGTCAGATATTTTTGTAAACCTATGTTGAGGTTTTAGGAATTCTTTTGTATCACCAAAATGTCATTTTGAAACTTAGGAGGATTTAAATAACCGTTTCATGTTGAATGTGAAACCAAAACGAATCTTTACAAAAATGTCAATGATTGTGTAATAAACCCAATGGCTGTAAAGTGATACCAATGGAAAGAATTTACTGATGAAAGATAAGCACCGTCATTCACAAGTATTTATTCACTTCATTTATTCAAACTCTACTTGGCAAGAGTTGCTTCCATAGAGCCAAATTACCAGAACACCTGGGTGGCGAAGTGCTGTAGAGATGATTGTCCTTCTGACGGGTCCTACTATAACAGCAGACATCTTCTGAATTTCTGTTTCAATGACCATTTTGTTTTCATTCATCTCCCCCAGCGAAGGCCCTTCTTGCCATGTTGTTCAGTTTGGATGGGCATCCAACTTCAGGAAGAGTTCTAAACTTCTTCCATTTCACAATTATTGAGTCCACTGTTCTCCTGGGGACATTCAGAGCTATAGAAATGTTTTTATACCCTGGTCACAATTTGATTGTGGAGGTCTATAGAGAGTTCCTTGGACTTCACACTTTGGTATTTGCCCTGACATGAAATGTGAATCGTGGACCTTATATTCACAGGTGTGTGATGTTCTGAATCAGTGGTCTCAAACTCCCGTCCTGGAGGGCCGCAGTGGCTGCAGGTTTTCATTCTAACCATTTTCATAATTAGTGGCCTATTTTTGCTGGTAATTATCCATCCATCCAGTTTCCAACCCGCTGAATCCGAACACAGGGTCACGGGGGTCTGCTGGAGCCAATCCCAGCCAACACAGGGCACAAGGCAGGGAACCAATCCTGGGCAGGGTGCCAACCCACCGCAGGACACACACAAACACACCCACACACCAAGCACACACTAGGGCCAATTTAGAATCGCCAATCCACCTAACCTGCATGTCTTTGGACTGTGGGAGGAAACCGGAGCGCCCAGAGGAAACCCACACAGACACGGGGAGAACATGCAAACTCCACGCAGGGAGGACCCGGGAAGCGAACCCAGGTCCCCAGATCTCCCAACTGCAAGGCAGCAGCGCTACCCACTGCGCCACCGTGCCGCCCTGCTGGTATTTAACTTCGTTTAAATTAATTTTAATTGACTTGTTCTTGAAGACTCCGACCCCTTAATTGTTTTTTTTTTCCTTAATTAGCAGCCAGGCAATAATGAGATATAAAATGAACCAAAACAGGACCAGCAAACTGTGTCCTTCTTACAATATCTGAAAATAAAGAAAGATGAAGGTCTCAGGAATGTTGATCTGCTCAGGTCCCCAGTGTTCTTAGAAAAGAAAAAATCAACAATTTCAAAAATGTCGGTTATTGCACAATGAGAGCAGCAAAAAGCCATGAAATTAAAGAACGGGTTTATTTAACAACAAGAATTGGCCCCTAATGAAGCAACTGGTTGGAGTGAATTTGGTTGGAGTCTGAGGCACTTACTTCTGTTGGCTCTCTGACTTCACATTTCATTTCTGTTTGGTTACTATTTAAGGAAAGACATGAAGAAATTCAGAGGAACAAATCTTAAATAACAAGTCTATTAAAATGAAAGGAATAGGAGTTAATTAGCAGCAAAAACTGGTCACCAATTAAGAAAGGGTTAGAATGAAAACCTGCAACCAAGGCAGCCGTCCAGGACCGGAGTTTGAGACCACTGCTCTAAATGATGTCCATTCAATTCAGTTTTCCAAAGGTGGACTCCAATCAAGTTCTAGACACCTATCAAGGAGATTTAAAGCAAACAGGGCACACCTGAGCACAACTTGGAGTACCACAGCAAAGGGTCACAGCAAATTTGTTTTCTGAACCTACTGATGGGCTGGGACCACTCCTGGTAGCATTTGGTACAAGGCAAACACTTCAGTGTGAGTGGCTTTCACTTAAATGAAGATAAAGATCTGACTATTCACATAGTCTACTGTAAAGTCATCAATCAAAACTACCAGCAATTCTTGTTTTTTCGTCCCTCATGCTTCTTCACATAAATTTTTTGGAGAGTTACCAAAACACCATCCCAAAATCCTGAAGTATTTCAGAAATTTACTTTCCTTCAGATTTCTTCTACATTTCTATCTTTACTTTTATTGTTCTGGCCATTCCAGGACATTGTACTTCTCCCTCTGCATGAATGCCTTTGCAGATTTCCAACTGTGTTTTGGGTCATTGTTTTGTTGGAATATCCAACCCCTGTGTAACTTCAACTTTGTGACTGATGCTTGAACATTATCCTGAAGAATTTGTTGATTTTGGGTTGAATTCACCCGACCCTCGACTTTAACAAGGGCCCCAGTCCCTGAACTAGCCATACAGCCCCACAGCATGATGGAACCTCCACCAAATTTGACAGTAGGTAGCAGGTGTTTTTCTTAGAATGCGGTGTTCTTCTTCCACCATGCAAAGCGCTTTTTGTTATGACCAAATAACTCAATTTTTGTCTCATCAGTCCAAAGCACGTTGTTCCAAAATGAATCTGGTTTGTTTAGATGAGCATCTGCATATAACAAGAGACTCTGTTTGTGGTGTGAGTGCAGAAAGGGCTTCTTTCTCATCACCCTGCCATACAGATGTTCTTTGTGCAAATTGCGATGAATTGTAGAACGATGTACAGATACACCATCTGCAGCAAGATGTTCTTGCAGGTCTTTGGAGGTGATCTGTGGGTTGTCTGTAACCATTCTCACAATCCTGCTCATATGCCGCTCCTGTATTTTTCTTGGCCTGCCTGACCTACTGATTTTAACAGCAACTGTGCCTGTGGCCTTCCATTTCCTGATTCCATTCCTTACAGTTGAAACTGACAGTTTAAACCTCTGAGATGGCTTTTTGTAGCCTTCCCCTAAACCATGAGACTCAACAATCTTTGTTTTCAGATCTTTGGAGAGTTGCTTTGAGGATCCCATGCTGTCGCTCTTCAGAGGAGAGTCAAAGGGAAGTACAACTTGCGATTGACCACCTTAAATAACTTTATATCTCATGATTGGACACACCTGTCTATGAAGTTCAAGGCTTAACGAGCTCATCCAACCAAGTAATCAGCATTGAGCAGTGACAGGCATTCAAATCAGCAAAATGACAAGGGGACCCAGATTTTTGCACAGCCAGTTTTTCACATTTGATTTAATTTCATACAACTAAATAATGCGTCACTAAAAATCTTTATTCAGAAAACACTGCAGTACTCAGATGTTCCTAGGAAATGAAAGACATAGCACTGTTATCTTTTTTGTTGAAAGGAGAGTCAATTATTATGCAGGCTGAGAGGGGGTCCCAAATTATTTCATATGACTGTATATGAACCCAAAAGAGTAGCTTATTCACTATTCAGTTGGCAGTCAGCATGCACATTGACTACTGGTTATGTTTCATATCTCATCAGCATTCTTTGCACACACACATAGGTAAGGTACATATTTAGCTGTGAAATAACGTTATATTTATATTGGTGAGAGAGAGCGGAGAGAGCACATTTGCTCCTCACCCTCCATGTGTTCTCAATTTGCCGTTGAAATTCCACAATTCATACTCATTCAATACAAATGAAAGTATAGAGTGGTGTATAAAAAAAATGGATTTCAGTTTTGACCTTAATTGAAATATTTAGTTGTTTTAAAAAGCTTAAATTCCGATGCTTTAATCAACTTTAATACAGACTGGTAAACAAAATGATTAAAAGAAAAACAAAAGTTTACTTTATTCAAGATCAAAATTTGGTTGTCCCTTAGTTTTAAACAAACCTTTTAGATTTAGCATTGGTCTTCCATTATTTATCACTTCCTGTTTTGTCTGATAGTCCATTGAGAAATTGTTAAGCTTAGATGTTTAATCTTCCATTTTGGCAGTCAGTCGGAACAAAACATAAAAATAAATGGACCGTTGCAGTGCCCTTGATTTCCTGATATCGCTAACTTATTGGTGCCTCTGCATAGAAGAACAGCAGCAACGAACACCTGTTGGCCTCACGTGCACCCCCTTCAGGGCAGCACAGTACTGTCTGCCTCACCTTGTGCCTTTTCACTGTGGTTTTATGTCTGATCAGCAAAACTGAATATGTCACATACATTCATTAAAGATATTAACCAGACTGTGGAAAGTCATGGTGTATAAGAAACGTGTGTGCAAACATTATATTGGCGACATACTGAGAGACGGTAACAGGCACGCACCAATTGCATGCAACAACCCCGTGTGTGAGGGAGAGCACAGTCTGAGGTGAGGTGAGGCTCCTTGCTGCCGCACCTCGCGTTTCTCCCCTGTATTTGAACAGGAAATGTCGAAGATTCAGCGATTTTGACTATAAAAATGATCAAAATGATTGGAATCGCACAGAAAATAAAATTATGGCACAGACCAGTGGACAAATTTATTTTATGTTATCATTATTAGTTTTTTAACTTTCATGATGACAGGTGAGTCTCTGCCTCCCCTGACCACACGTCCCTGCCTGCTATGCATTGGCGCCCCATCAAGGGTTCATTCTTGCCTTGTGCTAGCTGGGAGAGGCCCGAGCAGACCCGTGTGACCCAATTCAAGACTAAGTGGGTTAAGAAAATGACTGGCTGACTTCACTTTTGTATGTAATTTTATGTGGCACACTATTATATAAATATCAGTTTGAAAACATGACTTCAACTAAAAAAACACCAAATGTTTCCTTTAAGTTCCATTTTCCTAGGTGCTAAGATACCCTGTCTTCTTTTGTTAATTTTAGTCCTTTCTTCATCAGGTTAAGATGGGAAACGTCTGCTGCAAATGCAAATGCATTGAAGAAAGACAATTCAGGTAATTTGTTTTATTTCTATTATTCCCCCTGAATATCAGAAACAAGATAAAAAAAGGAACTGGTAAGAAAACAGTCAACTTGGCATAAACCTCTTAGTCTCTCAATAGATAGATAGATAGATAGATAGATAGATAGATAGATAGATAGATAGATAGATAGATAGATAGATAGATAGATAGATAGATAGATAGATAGATAGATAGATAGATAGATAGATAGATAGATAGATAGATAGATAGATAGATTATGTGGGGAACAGCCTGTACACAGACAGGTGGACATGTTTAAAGGTCACCACACACGTTTATTTACAAATATAGACAATGCACAAACGCAGTGCTGCAGCACCAAACACCCCAACATCCAGGCCTCTTTTCAAAATGCCTTTCCTCTTCTGACTGCCTCCACTCCTCTCCTCCGACTTCCGTCCTCTTCCACCCGATTCCAGCCATCGAACGGAGGGTGGTGGCCCCTTTTATCCCCACTCGGATGTGTTCCAGGTGCCTTCCGATTAGCTTCTGCCGGCACTCCCCAGTGTGGCGGAAGTACCGGCTGCGCGCCCGGAAGTACTCCGGGTGTCCCTGGTCTTCTACCCCCCAGCACCGAGGGCCAGGGCTCCTCAGGTATCAGGGTGCCCCCTGGCAGTGACCACGGGCCCCTATAGGGTTGAGCTTCCAAGCTCAGTTCCCGTGGTCCTCAAAGCAACTGGGACAGTCGCCCCCTTGTGGTCTGGAGGAAGTGTGAGCCCTCCTCCGGTCCTCCTGGGCGTCCCGGCTGGGTACCACCCCCCAGCCGCTTGTCACAATAGATAGATAGATTTGCAAATAACTTTTCTGAGAATGACATGGTGCTTGGTCAAGCAATGGAGCTACAAGGAACCACACAACCCAGTAAAGAATCATAAAGTACCATTAGAGAAACAGGATTTTTTAAAGAGTTTATGTCACAGTTTTTGTTCAGTTAGTCCAATTCCGAATATTCATCTGTCCATTATTTTTTGGGTTGGTGTAACCTATGTTGGCAGCATCACTCAGGATGTCATAAACGTTAATAACTGTCTCAAACTGACCAAATCCAAGTAAGAGGGGACTGGAGACTATCACGGCAGCACCGGGCACAATGCAAGAAGCAATCCTTGGCAGGATAGGTTTAGCATTTCCAATTAACCAAATGTCTTTAGGGGTGAGGGAAGCAAACATATTTTCAAATAGAAAGAACATGAAGACTTCACAGCGACAACCACACTCTTCAAAATAATATATTTTTTTTATATTGGTAATATATTGTCTTTTACTGGGTTAATAATAATAATGCATTTTATTTATATACAGTGTATCCGGAAAGTATTCCCAGCGCATCACTTTTTCCACATTTTGTTATGTTACAGCCTTATTCCAAAATGGATTAAATTCATTTTTTTCCTCAGAATTCTACACACAACACCCCATAATGACAACATGAAAAAAGTTTACTTGAGGTTTTTGCAAATTTATTAAAAATAAAAAAAAAAACTGAGAAATCCGATGTACATAAGTATTCACAGAGTTTGCTCAATACTTTGTCGATGCACCATTGGCAGCAATTCCAGCCTCAAGTCTTGTTGAATATGATGCCACAAGCTTGGCACACCTATCCTTGGCCAGTTTCACCCATTCCTCTTTGCAGCACCTCTCAAGCTCCATCAGGTTGGATGGGAAGCGTCGGTGCACAGCCATTTTAAGATCTCTCCAGAGATGTTCAATCAGATTCAAGTCTGGACTCTGGCTGGGCCACTCAAGGACATTCACAGAGTTGTCCTGAAGCCACTCCTTTGATATCTTGGCTGTGTGCTTAGGGTCGTTGTCCTGAAAGATGAACCGTCACCCGAGTCTGAGGTCAAGAGCGCTCTGGAGCAGGTTTTCATCCAGGATGTCTCTGTACATTGCTGCAGTCATCTTTCCCTTTATCCTGAATAGTCTCCCAGTCCCTGCCGCTGAAAAACATCCCCACAGCATGATGCTGCCACCACCATGCTTCACTGTAGGGATGGTATTGGCCTGGTGATGAGCGGTGCCTGGTTTCCTCCAAACATGACGCCTGGCATTCACACCAAAGAGTTCAATCTTTGTCTCATCAGACCAGAGAATTTTCTTTCTCATGGTCTGAGAGTCCTTCAGGTGCCTTTTGGCAAAATCCAGGTGGGCTGCCATGTGCCTTTTACTAAGGAGTGGCTTCCGTCTGGCCACTCTACCATACAGGCCTGATTGGTGGATTGCTGCAGAGATGGTTGTCCTTCTGGAAGGTTCTCCTCTCTCCACAGAGGACCTCTGGAGCTCTGACAGAGTGACCATCGGGTTCTTGGTCACCTCCCTGACTAAGGCCCTTCTCCCCCGATCGTTCAGTTTAGATGGCCGGCCAGCTCTAGGAAGAGTCCTGGTGGTTTTGAACTTCTTCCACTTAACGGATGATGGAGGCCACTGTGCTCATTGGGACCTTCAAAGCAGCAGAAATGTATCTGTAACCTTCCCCAGATTTGTGCCTCAAGACAATCCTGTCTCGGAGGTCTACAGACAATTCCTTTGACTTCATGCTTGGTATGTGCTCTGACATGAACTGTCAACTGTGGGACCTTATATAGACAGGTGTGTGCCTTTCCAAATCATGTCCAGTCAACTGAATTTACCACAGGCGGACTCCAATTAAGCTGCAGAAACATCTCAAGGATGATCAGGAGAAACAGGATGAACCTGAGCTCAATTTTGAGCTTCATGGCAAAGGCTGTGAATACTTATGTACATGTGCTTTCTCAATTTTTTTATTTTTAATAAATTTCCAAAAGCCTCAAGTATACTTGTTTCATGTTGTCATTATGGGGTGTTGTGTGTAGAATTCTGAGGGGAAAAATGAATTTAATCCATTTTGGAATAAGGCTGTAACATAACAAAATGTGGAAAAAGTGATGCGCTGTGAATACTTTCCGGATGCACTGTAGATAGATAGATAGATAGATAGATAGATAGATAGATAGATAGATAGATAGATAGATAGATAGATAGATAGATAGATAGATAGATAGATAGATAGATAGATATGACGTACTTTCTTCAATGTATCATGGTGTAAAGTATAGAATGTGAAAGTTGGCAACTCTAAATATTTAAGGTGTTGGGTGGACGTGGTTCAGTTGCAGTGCTAAGAAAGTATCGTATGAGAATATATTCATGACAAGCTGTTTAGTGGTTAGTGCTGTGGTCTTTGCTTCTTTCTGGCTGGTTTCTTCTCTTTGTGTCTTCTCTAGGCTCACCTTTTCCCTCTCATATCAGAAAAATTGTCAAGTTCCATACAAACTAAATCATCTCACTTCTTTTTGTCTGAGAGGCAGGGACTGTAATGACTCTGCTAACATTCTCTCACATCATACTTTTACTTTTATTAAGAAGTTTATTATATTTTTTATTAACAGAAAACAATATCAATTATTCCTGAAGGCTTTTGAAGAACGTGAGCAAAAGTTACAAGGGTATGTGAAGGAAATTGAAGAAGTGGCCGGGTCTTTAGAAGAAATCCAGAAGGATATTGATAACAAGGTCGCACAGGGAGCAAAAGCCCAGGCGATAGGGGGAGTCTTAGCTGTTGCTGGCATAGCTTTGTCCCCCTTCACTGGTGGTATAAGTCTTGCAGTTGGTGCGGCTGGAAAAGCATTGGATGCTGTAGGGGCAGCAACAGGAAATGCAGCAAATGCAAATGTAACACGTTACAAAAAAGAAGAGAAGCGAGTGAACAAGCTGTTGGAGAATTACAAGATAACCATGGAAGAGTGCTATAATAATTTTAAAGATCGAGAGAAAGCAGCAAAGCGGTTAAATAGGAAGAGTGTGAGGTACACTCAGTCAAATAACGGTGAAAGTCTGACCTATGAAAACAAATTTCCTGAGTTAAATGAATCTGCAGTAGAATACAGAGAATCGGGAGGTGATCTTTCCAGTGCCAAACGCCTTGCTGAAGCTCTCCATTCCACTGGCGAAGTATACAGCAGATACCAAATGCAAATGTCCCTAGGAAATTCCATCCCTGAAGTGGTTCTAGAAATAAGGGACAGAGTCGCCATACTGAAGGATGAGCTGAACAACTACAGAAACCTGTGCAATGAGATGCACTGCAGAAAGCAACCTTCAAGAAGTCAGGCTTGTCGTGAAGAATCCTCACAAGGGAGTGTGCAGCAGGCTGACTCTGACTCTGACTGACTTTCTTTTCATAACCCCCTCTGGGCCCACCAGCAGTTTATTTTCTTTAGGGATGCTGCTGGCTAGAACTTTTATTTTCTTCTCTTCTGTTGGCCACTTTAAACACAACAATAACATTAATCACTTTCATTATTAAGATGCTTTAATATTAATCTGCCTTATTATGTGTTTAAACTAATGTATCTTTTTATGTGTGGGTGTTTGGTAAATTGTGAAGTTTGCTGTTGTATTTTACCTTTGAACTTGTTAAAGCACTTTTAGCCTACACATAGTGAAGAGTGTTATAACAAAATAAATTGACTTGGAAAAATTAAATTTGCAAAGGTGGCAGAATGACTACAAAATAATATCACTTGTCTCCTTAATGTTATGTTTACCCCAGAAAAAATGAGCCAATAATAATAAGAAGCATTTAACTGCATGAACATGTAAACACCAAAACGTCAACATGCTTGGTGTTTGAGCACGAGAGAACAGAATGTCGGTTCCTGACGTGCATGATCAATATGTACCTTGTGTTGATGTAGGCTATCACAGCATAAAGATTACTGACTTCCATGTTTCCCCTGACATGAACATTGACAGTTGCTGCACTGTGAACAGTTCTTAGGGGCCTAACATCTTGCTTGTCCTTGCATCAATTTAATTTATTTTGCATTTTTTGTCATACAGCTACTGATGCTCCATGGACCAAATTCACTGGGCATATCACAGAAGTTTAGTCATCCAGTACCATATCATGAATCAGTTTCACTTTCCATGTCAACATCTGATGACCAATTCACATCATCATCACTACCACTCGATTTCAGCAATGGCTCAGTTTCAGTTCATTCTAAAACTGCCTTTACAGCTTTTCATTTGATATTGTGGTTTTAGTTGGAGTCTTCACTCCTCTCATGGATATTGATGATGTCACAGGTGTCTGGTCACACTTATAGGTAATCTAACTTAGACACCATTAAAATATCCGACTATGCCACCCAGTTTTATTAAGAGACTGGGAACTCCTGAAATTTACCAATAATAGCACACAAATTTCTTTAAATTGGGTGGTGAGTAAACACACAATGAAAGACACAACAGTAATTTTAGAAAGAAGCAACAGAAAGTTCTATTACACAAAACAATATAAGGTACATTAAAAAGATAAACGAACATAACAAAAACTAAACATATCAGGAATCAATTTCCCTTTTTTTAAAAAAGGAAAATACACAATCCACCCTCCAAAAGTCCGTTAAAAACAAAAAACTGGAGGATACAACCTTTAGTGGTGCAGAGTCCAGTTTGTTCACTGTGTTACCCCAACACTTAATCGTTCAACAGTCCATGGATGCACTCTGTTCCCCGGACACTCGTTTCCCTACAGAAGTTGTGTCAAATTGTTGACTCCCTGTCAGCGTCTCTTCGTTGTTCCTTTTTCTTCCACTCTGGGCTCCTTGAGTTGCTGGGACCTAGGCACGCCTCATTTCTCATCTGTCAGCTTTGCTGGGTCCTTTCATGCAGATTCCCTCTCTCGCTGAACCCACATCCGGCGTCTCTTTGTGGAGCTGTCTCTTCCTCCCTGGAAGTGTTGTCGTCCTTGTGCCTCACGCCATGCCAGCCAGGTACCCTTGTCTGCCTGCGAGCCCCTGTGCTCTGTCCGAGTGTCTTGGCAGCGTTTCCTGTGGACTGTTCCTCCTGCCTTCTGCTGGCCAGGAGTTTATATTTACTTCAGTCCCTGCTGTTGTCAGTCCTGGACAAACAGTTTAATCAATGGCACATCTAAATTGCCTGGGTTTAACAATTAATGAAAATACAAGTTAACAAAATGTATGGTTACCAAACATTAATAAGTACAGATATGCTGATTAGAAACCAATGTTTCCAAGCCAGGTAAATACAGGCATCCTCCAAGGCCAGACTTCAAAGCAGTGACTCCCTTGCAAGACAGCAAGTACCATTAATAAGTACAGACAGCCTTTTAACTTCTCACCCCCCAGTCCCAACAGTGGGTGCCTAATGGAACCACCCAGTGCACAAAAAAATGTAAAAGTGTCCCCCTCTGGCAATGAGACATCTAAGAATGGAAAAGCTCATAGAAATATGCACAGTATTTTGCAGCATGATTATATTTCATCCACTAGAGGGCAGCAGAACATTGCACCAAGTATTATTCAGCCTCAAAAAGTTAAAACGGATCATTACGCATCACCAAAGTCTGACTTGTTGTTACCAGTAATTGCATAAAATCCCAAGCCCACGTTACACTCAAAGTTAACAGCAAGAAGCTTAAGGAACCATCCATCCATCCATTTTCCAACCCGCTGAATCCGAACACAGGGTCACGGGGGTCTGCTGGAGCCAATCGCAGCCAACACAGGGCACAAGGCAGGAACCAATCCTGGGCAGGGTGCCAACCCACCGCAGGACACACACAAACACACCCACACACCAAGCACACACTAGGGCCAATTTAGAATCGCCAATCCACCTAACCAGCATGTCTTTGGACTGTGGGAGGAAACCGGAGCGCCCGGAGGAAACCCACGCAGACACGGGGAGAACATGCAAACTCCACGCAGGGAGGACCCGGGAATTGAACCCAGGTCTCCCAACTGCGAGGCAGCAGCGCTACCCACTGCGCCACCGTGCCGCCTAGCTTAAGGAACCCTATTAGCTAATTCTGTTTTTTAGGAGCACTTGCATATTATGTGAGAATCACCTATTGCAACAGGCCATATGTGTCCAGCTGTCTGTCTTTCTCTCCATCTGTCTTGTGGTATAGTGGGTCTACAGCTCAAATTGAAAAGGCCAGCTTTAATAGATAATCGCAGCACTCGCGGCTTAGAGGGGGAGTGGTAGTGTGGCAAGAGCGGTTCCCGGGAGCTTTGTGATGCGGGCGGTCCTCACTTAAGTGCACAGATGAGGTATCCGCAATTGATGGCGGGAGCTGTTAATCGCCACACCTGATCCACGTCCCCGTAATATATAATAGAAGCACGAGGCAGATGGAAAAGGGGAGAAAAGAGAGAAGAAGAAGAAGAAGAAGAAGAAGAAGAAGAAGAAGAAGAAGAAGAAGAAGAAGAAGAAGAAGAAGAAGAATGGAGGTCAAGAGAGAAGAAGATGGCAGGAAGGAGAAAGCAGGTGTGTGAGCGAGAGCAGGTTCATTGAAGGTTGAATGCAGCTGGTAGGAGAGCCCCAGAGGAGTGTTTGGCCAACTCTCAGGTCTTTGAATGTTCTAATCAATGAAATCTTCCTTCTTTATCTCTTTTTCCTCCTGTTTCTTTTATTTAAAACTTTGATCTGTTTTAAAATTAGGGAAATTCTAATCACATTTGCTCTTCCATACCGCTGTTTATACAAATGTTTGCTTATGCTGCCCCCTACTTGAAAACCACAGTCATCAACTTTATTTTCAAAGATATATAAGACTTCTCATTGTTCATTAAATTAATGTCACAAAGGGATCTCCCAATAATCCACTCTTTTTGTGGAGTTTAGTTTTTAAAAATGTTTCTTTGTTGTCTAGAACCCCAGATTATCAACAGACTCAAATCAAGTGTGTTCCTCATTTTAATTCCCCCTCACAAAAATTATACAATGGGGATCGATCACCGACCTTAATTCTTGATATTGTTCCTTGAACACCATGGACACCTTTATGCTCGTCTTTAGGGATTATTCTTTGACAAGATGTTAGACTTGTCAACTATTCTTTGGTGTGATTTTCTTTCATATTTTACATCTCGCATTAAGACATGAATATCTGAAGTGATAAAGGATGTTTTAGAAAAACTTCAGTAAGAAGAAGAAATAAACAAAATAGTAAACAAAACTCTTGTAACTTTCCATGTACCAGAGAATAGATAAGATCCTCACATGTCTGTGCTACTCACTGCATATAAGAGTATAGGGAGGGCTGTTATTTTATTGCATGTAAAAAGTTCCAATGCGTTTCTGTAAGGTTCTGTTTTATACTACAAATTTATATTAAATTTATTTTATTATTTACCTTCTTCCACTTGGCAATATTTTTCCTAAATATTATATTAATTTTCACTGTTATGCTGATGACACCCAGCTCTACCTTGCTAGTAAACCCACCTCTTCCTTTCCACCACCTTCGCTTTTTGACTGCATTGCTGAAATTAAATCCTGATTTCTTCAAATTTTCTTAAATTAAACAACAACAAAACTGAGGTTCTCCTCATTGGTTCAAAATCATCATTATCTAAAGCCAATAATCGTTCTTTTATTATTGATAACTCCGTTGTTTCCCCATCACTTCAGATCAAGAGTCTGGGTGTCATCCTCGACAGTACTCTTATCTTTCCAATCTCACATTAGTAACATCATCAGGGGCCTCATGTATAACGCCGTGCGTAGAACTCACACTATAACATGGTGTAAGCACAAAAGCGGGATTGTGCGTACGCACAGAAAAATCCAGATGCAGGAATCTGTGCGCACGCATACTTTCACGTTCTTCCACTACATAAATCCCGATCAGCGTGAAAAGTAACGCACGTGCACGCGCCTTCTGTCCCGCCCCAACTCCTCCCAGAATTACGCCTCTTTGAAAATGCAAATCAATATAAATAGCCTTCTGTGAAAAGACAATGGGAAAAGCACGGGGGAAAATATAAGAATTTCAGCGAATACCAAGTGGAGGCAAAGGAAAAACGTACTATTTGTTGGTTTAAACAGTGGTATAATCAACAAAAGAAAGTTGATCGAGTGACAGAGTGTCGGAAAAACTCGAAAGATCAAATTCACAAAGTCGCACAGTGCCCGAAATAAAAAAGAAATCACATATCAAAGTCGCCGTGAAAAGGTAAGTCGTAGCCCACCGTCCGAGTGTCATATGAAAGCGTATTAGGGTACAAACAAAAAACATAGGCACACAGTGCTTTAATCTCGAAATTTCCACTTTAATCACGTAGTTTATTTTGCCATTAAAGTAGAACATCATAAACTTCATCTTAAAATCGTTTATTTTACTAGTTTCTCAAGTAGCATGTTAAATGCTTTGTTCTGTGTTTGATCTTCTATGTGCTCTATGTGTGTGAATCACTACGTGCTTCCGTTCTTTCTCTTTCTCCGACAGGACACAGAATGCATTACATTCGAGATATTACAGCTCTCTGAATAATTAAAATACTGAGATGTATACGTGATATCATTTTCATGATGATAGGAATGAAAGCATGTTATTAAACATGGGAACACGGTGGCGCAGTGACTGTTCATATCTCACGCAAGAGGCTTGCTGCGCCATGCGCGACCTTCGATGAAATAATTTATTACAGAAGTACTGTCTCTTTCAAACGTACTAACCTCCAATTCCTGTCCATACTTTTCTTTCTCCAATCGCCACACAATCAGCTCTGTAATAGACGTTAAGCCATCTGTAAGCTTAGAACGCCGATTCTTCAAAACTTTTAAGGAACATTGAAATATCTTCGTAGTACATGTTTAATTATTCTATTCGTCTATCCTTCCAGTGTCGCGTCAGCACCAGCAAGAATACAGCGCAAGGCAGGAGCTATCCTTGAACTAGCTATACGCTGCGGCACCGTGTCCTCACATGTTTAATTATTAACAATACAGATTATTTAAATGAAGTTAAAGTTTTATCTGTATACTATAAGCAACATATTTTGCTGCATTTCATCTTAAAAATGATATTGTCATCATACGCGCTTTATAAAGTAGCGCAGGTTGTGCAATATTATAACTGTAGTGTAAGTTTACAGTGAGGTAATTGTACTTATAAGTACAAACAGTTCTACAAGGAGCACTTGATGGACTGATTGAGTGCGTTTATAGTTATTGGGATGAAACTGTTTCTGAACGGCGAGGTCCGTACAGAAAAGGCTTTGACGCTTTTTGCCGTGGTTGAGATAGTGTGTACTTGAAACTGTATACCGATAATTCTCTTTCCGATCATCTGCTGCTGTGATTCACACTCAGATACAGTGATATAAATAGTCCGAGTGGTGCAGTGAGAGTAATATGGAAAAAGATGATACACTGTGGCAACCCTTAACGGGAGCAGCAAAAAGAAGAACAAGATGCAGTGAGCGTAACAACGCTAAAGCAGTTATGGTATTTGGAATACTATGGCTATTCCCTGGCCCATTATATTGCTGCAGGTTAATTACGATCAGATGCATTACACTAATAAACAATATGCAGTTAATTTCAATGTATTTATAAAGCCGCATCAGGAATGTGGAGCTAAGAAAGAAAGGGTGAGCACACAGGAACAGTAGTTTGACCATTCTGTGGACCATTATATTGTTACAGGTTAATTACAATCAGATGCATTAAATTTATGAACGATATGCGGTTAATTTCAGTGTATTTGATAAAGCCGCCGCCGTGGATGTGGATCTAAGAAAGAGTAACCACACAGGAACAGTAGCACTGCTTTGACGCTGGGTGCCGCCAGTCTGCAAAACCGAGCGGAGAAATTGCGTACGCCAAGGTATGAGTTACCGTGGAAATGTGTGTGGCTTTACACCAAGTTTAGGTTTTATACATCGCGATTTGAGCGTGGAAAGGTTCGTACGCAACATTTCTGTGCATACGCACTATTTATACATGAGGCCCCTGGTCTCCCTGTTTCCACCTATGTAATATTAATCGCATTCGCCCCACCCTCACTCCCCATACCACTGCCATTCTTGTTCATAGTCTTGTTACTTTTCGGCTGGACTACTGCAATTCACTCCTCTTTGGTCTCCCTAATAAATCTCTTCATAAGCTTCAGTTAGTCTAGAATTCTGCAGCACGCATCATTACTCGAACATCATCTATTCACCATATTACTCCAGTCTTGCAGCAGCTTCATTGGCTCCTGATTAAGTTTCGAATTGATTTTAAGATTCTGCTATTAACTTTTAAGGCCATCCATAACCTCGCCCCTCCATATCTATCTGACCTTATTCATGTTGCCATCCCATCCCGTAACCTTAGATCCTCTTCCTCCATCCATCTGACCGTCCCTCCAGCCCGTCTAACCACCATGGGAAGCAGAGCTTTCAGCCGTTCTGCTCCCAAGCTCTGGAATTCATTACCTACTGAGCTTAGAAACATCAAATCATACTCATCCTTCAAATGTAAACTTAAAACTCATCTGTTTAAAATGGCTTTTTCTTTATGATTACAGTGACTTTGTTTGGTTTTAATTTTTATATTTGCTGATGTTTTTAGTTGTTTATAATTGTGTCTGGCGGCACGGTGGCGCAGTGGGTAGCACTGCTGCCTCGCAGTTGCGAGACCTGGGGACCTGGGTTCGCTTCCCGGGTCCTCCCTGCGTGGAGTTTGCATGTTCTCCCCGTGTCTGCATGGGTTTCCTCCCACAGTCCAAAGACATGCAGGTTAGGTGGATTGGTGATTCTAAATTGGCCCGTGGGTGTGTTTGTGTGTGTCCTGTGGTGGGTTGGCACCCTGCCCAGGATTGTTTCCTGCCCTGTGTTGGCTGGGATTGGCTCCAGCAGACCCCCGTGACCCTGTGTTTGGATTCAGCGGGTTGGATAATGGATGGATGGATAATTGTGTCTTTTATTTATTTATTTATTGTTTGTTCGGTGTCCTTGAGTTCTCAAAAAGGCGCCTTGCATAAATAAAATGTATTATTATTTTATTATTAATTAGGTCCTGCTAACAGAAGTCCAAATGTCAATCTCAGGATTTGTTGTAGATGACCAGTCTGGTGAAGGCCATCAAAACATTCAATTTCCAAAATCTCTTTAACATTGTTACAGAATGCAAGCAGTTTCCCTACTATTACAGTATATGGCTTAAAATAATACCCACCCTAATTAGGATGCCAGTCTACTGCAGGGCACATTTGCTCACACTCACTGATAAAAGGCTGATTTAGAGTCATCAATCAACCTGGGATGTGAAAGTGGGCCAAATAAACCAAAGAATATTCACTTGAAGACAGGAGAAAAGTGTAAACCCCTTAAAGACAATGACTGGGCCAGGGAATGAACCAACAGTGAAATATACAGTGCCACACCATAGTCTTAATTAATGTACGTATTAATGTATAAATGTGTGAAATATTCAATACAAAACAGAAACATTAAAAATGTATTGGTGAGTGTGTGTATGTGTGTGTTTAATGAAACAATTTATTTAAAATTTCTAAATATAATGAATCTCACAGGAAAGCAAAAAAAAAAAATTAAAACAATAAATATAAATTATTTCCAATAATTTGTAATAATTTCCAACCGTAAACAAATGCAAAAATTAGTCAACATTAAGAAAATTGTACCTTTTCATTTACTTCTTGCTGTTGTTTATTTTGCCTATTATTTCTACCTTTGCATTCTGTGCAGACCTGGCAAATAGCAACCTTGCCAAATATGATTTAACTACTGTACTTTCATACATGATGATCTTTTTATTCTTTGTTCAACAGTGACCTCTCAGTTCTGTCATGTATTCCCTTACTAAATTTTGTTGAAGCATTTGTAAAGGTGAGCTGAAGATGTGTAGTGATTATTTAGCATTTAGACAATAAAGTGCAAGAAGAAAATAGACCTCAAAATGAACCACACAAAAGACCAGTGTGGGAAACCGGCCTCAATGTGCACAGTTACATAGACTCACAAGCTCCAAAACACATGTTTTAATTTCTTCTTCTCACAGTACACTGCACCCATCACCACAATACTCAGCTCAGTCCTTTACTTTGTTTCTTCTCCCTTCTTATTCTATTGCCGCCTCCACTCTTCTCTTCGCAAGCTTCGTCCTGGTGTGGTGGAAGTTCTCTAGTCCATGTCTCCTGGAACATCTAGGCACCCCCTGGCAGTGGCCACGGGCCCCAATAGGGTTGAGCTTCTAAGCTCTGGTCCCATGGCCCCCATGCAAACCAGGGCAGCCGCCCTCTCATCACCTGGGGGAGGTATTGTTCTCCCGGTCCTTCCACCTTCCAGGCGTCCCAGCTGCACAGGCTCCCCAGCCGTCTGCCACACCAGATTTCCCCTAATTTCTGGACTGGGTCTACTAGATAGGCCTCACTCCTTGGTTGCCTAGTCCCAAACACAAAAGAATGGCATTCCAGCATGCACAGACCCAAACTAGGGCTGAGGCTTTTTAAAAGCCGATATCAGAACTGTCTGTAAAAGGGGAAGAGAAAAAAACCTCTTATAGATAGATAGATAGATAGATAGATAGATAGATAGATAGATAGATAGATAGATAGATAGATAGATAGATAGATAGATAGATAGATAGATAGATAGATAGATAGATAGATAGATAGATAGATAGATAGATAGATAGATAGATAGATAGATACTTTATTAATCCCAAGGGGAAATTCCCATACTCCAGCAGCAGCATACTGATAAAGAACAATATTAATTTAAAGAGTGATAACAATGAAGGTATAACAAACAACATCTTTGTATAATGTTAATGTTTACCCCCCGGCGGGCGGAATTGAAGAGTCTCATAGTGTGGTGGAGGAACGATCTCCTCAGTCTGTCAGTGGAGCAGGATGGTGACAGCAGTCTGTTGCTGAAGCTGCTCCTCTGTCTGGAGATGATCCTGTTCAGTGGAAGCAGTGGATTCTCCATGATTGACAGGAGTCTGCTCAGCGCCCGTCGCTCTGCCACAGATGTCAAACTGTTCAGCTCCATGCCTACGATAGAGCCTGCCTTCTTCACCAGTTTGTCCAGGCGTGAGGCGTCCCTGTTCTTTATGCTGCCTCCCCAGCACACCACCACGTAGAAGAGGGCGCTCACCACAACCGTCTGATAGAACAACTACAGCATCTTATTGTAGATGTTGAAGGACGCCAGCCTTCTAAGGTAGCACACTCATGTACACACACATGTGTAACACTCTGTGGTAATCAGAGGCTACTGTTACTGCTCAAGTGATCTCTAAAAACCAAAATTTTACTCTGGCTCAGTGATATAGTCAATAGGTTAGCTAATAGACAATCCTGTCACTTAGGATATGCATATCATAAGTAAATGAATGGCATCATACACTAATGTACAGTCTGCAAACAAAAGCCATACCACCTTGAACTTCTGATCAACATTTACTTTTCATGAGACACACAGATTAAGACTCTACATATGCAGTGCTAAACTGGCTGTATTCATTGTGCAGGCTAAGGTAGTTGCATTGTTGTAAAACAATTTGACATCCTACCACAAAGCGGCTCTGCAGCTCTAGTTAAGAGCACAGAAGGCAGACAGTGGTCATGTTATCAGCAATCGCCGTGACTTTCTGATATCCACCATCAAAAATCTTCAGCATTAATATACTTTAGAATACAACCTTTAGAATATACTTTATTCTAAAGGTTGTAGGTTTCTCTCCAGATTCCTATTAAGACTTGTCAAAGGACACACTGCCCTTTTCCTCCATAGAGGCTGCTGCCAAACAAGCCTCTAGCCCCCTCAAATATCTAGCCTGCTCCAGACGCACAGACAGCTGCTTTCTGGTCTTGTCTGTGAAGAGTGATTTATAAAGCCATAACGTATTTTTGTTTTTAGGGATTACCTAAAATTTCGATTTCAGAAGATCCAAAGGGTTAATGGCAGGGGGGAGTAGGGGGGGGTGTCGGGTATGCTTACAGCGAGCACCTAAAGCAGGGGTGTCAAACTCCGGTCCTGGAGGGCCGCAGTGGCTGCAGGTTTTCATGCTAACCATCTTCTTAATTAGTAACCAGTTTTTGCTGCTAATTACTGCTTTTTAATTAACTTTACTCAGGCCCTTTAGTTGTTTCTTTTTCCTTAATTTGCAGCCAAACAATAATGAGACATAAAACAAACTGCCACATCATACAATATCTGAAAATAAAGAAAGGTGAAGGTCTTAGTAAGATTGATCTCTCAACTCACCAAAACACTTTGACGATGTTCTTATGAAAAACAGAAAATGAACAGTTTGGGAAATGTCAGCAGTGGCAGAATGAGAGCAGAAACAAGCCTTGGAATTAAATAACAAGTTTAATTAACAGCAAGAATTGGCTTCTCATTAAGAAACTGCTTGGAGTTTAAAGCCCCAGTTTAGCTGGTCATCTGTTGGCTCGTTTCACGTCTCATTTCTTTTCGGCTGCCATTTAATGAAGAAACGAATCAATTCAGAGGACTGAATCCTTCTAACAGGGCTATTAAAAAGTGAATTAGCAGTGAAAACAGGTCTGAATGAAAACCTGTAGCCACTGCGGCCTGGAGTTCGACACCCGTGACCTAAAGGATCAATTAGATTTCATACCTTCCTTCACTGGCAAATTAATAATCCTGACAGGAAACTTTGAAAGTTAGAAATGTACCCTGAGGAAACCAATACAAAATTATGGAGAATAAACCCCCTTGGGAATCAAACCTGAGCTCTTGGAGGGCTGAGGCATCTTCAATACATACAAGCAAGCCATCCATCCATCATCCAACCAGCTATATCCTAACTACAGGGTCACTGGGGTCTGCTGGAGCCAATCCCAGCCAACACAGGAAACAAACCCCCGGGCAGGGTGCCAGCCCACCGCAGGGCACACATGCATACACCAGGGACAATATAGATTCACCAATGCACCTAACCTGCATGTCTTTGGAAGGAAACCCATGCAGACACGGGGAGAACATGCAAACTCCACGCAGGGATGACCCGGGAAGCGAACCCAGGACTTCTAACTGTGAGGCAGCAGCGCTAACACTGCACCACCATGCCACCCACAAGCAAGCCATGTTTCTCTAAAGCAGTACTATGGCCATACAACTGATTAAAATGTAAATAAGGCAATGAATATACAACTAAAGTAATTCAGTTGTGAATAAAAAAATCAATGGAAATAGTCACAAAAGTATTAATTATTAGAAATGGTTTATATGGGCTAAAAAAAATAAAAATAAATCTTTTCTGAATAATTCTGTCCAGGACAGTGTTGCGTCACACTACTTAGGTTGGTTGGTAAATTTTGAGAGTAATGACGCAGCATGTAACATTCTTCAATTTACTTCATCTACTTTTTGGGGGAAATGGGCTGAACCTGTCCTAAAAGAACTGGGAGACAGCCAGGAACAGCTCTTCGAAGGGCCTCCAGTTATGTACATACGTACCTACATAGGACCAGTCTGGAAAAATCATTTACACTAATGTACGTATCTTTAAGGATGTGGAGAGCAAAAAATGAGTACCGAGAAGAACACCCTTACAGACACAGGGAGAACATACTAAACAAACACTTAAAACAACAAGGCATGGGATTTGAACTCAATAAGCAGGATCTATGAGACAGATGTGCTAACCACGCATGACCATGCTGATCATGTTTAGAATATTGCTTTTCATATTTCTGTTTTATTATTATTGATTATTATTATTATTATTTCTGATCATCCTCTAGTCCCGATGCAATCAGGAAGTACTGCAGACCTCTCAAGTAAACAGTATGACTGTACTTCATCTGCTCGTGTGATGTCACGGGTGGCAATTTGTATTGTGGTAGAAATCAAGCATGTTAATCAAAGAAAGAAACTTATCCTCTAACAAGACAAGTTTGATAAAACCTTTCTGTGTCAGTAATGAGACTGCATCATTTACTCTTTAGTAAATACTGAACAGGGAGCATCCATCACAGCAGTTCTGTTACAGAATGATCAAAAATACAAAGGGTAGAGGTTAATTTTACAAGGTGTTGAATATATATACAGAGTAAATCAATGCATACATTTACTCTGGTTGGTCTAGACCCAAATGACTTGTTAAAACTCAAAGTCTATTCTCCTGTCCTTTGTGTTTAGCCATCACCCTTGAATTATCTGTGTACGTAACAACTGTTTAATCTTGTTCTTCACAGGACATCTGCTCATCTCTTAGTCATTTCCTGGTAAAATCTGTGTATTACATCAACCTTCTTCTGGTACATCCCTTTTTACTTGACCATGTCAGTAGTTTTCCAAAAACAAATTCTTATATACAGGGCTATTCAAATTGAAAGAGCAGGTTTCAAAAACTTATTTCAAATAAACTGTACAAGACAGGGAGAGGAAAATTCAAAGTTTGGTCCTATGGTCCTTGAGGGTGCATGCACTCAACATGAGCACCATGTGTAGCACGACAAACATCAAAACGGTAGACTACTTCTTGCCACACATGAGTCAACTGGTCCCTAGTTACTGAATTCACAGCTTCCACAATTCGATATCTCAAATCTTGAAGATTAGCGGGCATAGGTGGAACAAACACTCTTTCTTCAATGTAACTCCATAGATAAAAATCACAGGGGGGTAAAGTCTGGAGACCTGGGAGGCCATAGACGATGAGCAAGAACTTGTTGTCCACCTCTTTCAATCCATCATCCTGGAATGTTGTCGTTCAGGTAACGCCGGACCTCCAAAATGATTTCTCATGTGGTGTTGTCGCCATTTTACTATAAACGTGAAACAGCGGTCGGTGGCATTCACAGGTACTTTTAGGCGGGTTTTTAAACTTTGAACTTTCCTCTATCCAGTGATGTACAGAATGCGTTTCTGTCTTATAGTTTGTTTAAAAATACATTTTTGAAATGTGCTCTTTCATTTTGAATAGCTTGGCATTTCAATGTACACTGCAAACCAAAATGCTTCACTATTGTTACCTCTAAATTATTCTCTCACAGTATAAATGTGTGTGGACTTCAGTACCTTCTTCTATGAACTTTACTGCAATATTGAAAAAGTATAACTCAGCAAATCAACAGAAAATATTTGGAGCAAAAAGATTATGCTATTAAAATTGATATCTCTTTATTATTTTTGGAATCAAATTAATGTTCTCTATTTGTTTTTGACACTGCAGTTACACATTTAGAAATAAAAGCATATCACACTCACTAAACTTCTCCATGCAAATCAATTAAGAAAGGCCCTAAATTACAGGCAGTTGATATATCAGATTGTTGAAGGTCTGTTTCATGTACAGAATTAAAGCTTTCAGCTCATGATGTGAACTTGGAATTACTTCTTTGTGGCCTTTATAATCACCCTCACTGCTGACTTTCCAAATTCATCAAGTGAATTTCTCAGGATGCCGTAGGTAGTTAGAAAAGACACAGGCGCCCCAACAACAGATCCAACAATCGGGATAAAGTGAATTGCTTCTTCAGCAGCCATAACAATAGCAGCAGCTGAACAAGAAATGAGTCTTAGGACTGATGTGATAGTGATATCAGAGATAAAAGGATTCTTGACTTCTGCTTTGAGGACTTCAACAGGTTTCCCAACTTTCAAAGCAAGGCTTCCAAGTGAGTTATCATCCAGGTCAAAGCTTTTCCGTATTTCCAGAAATGTTTTTACTAAAATGGCGATATCACAAGCTATAGACACTCCAGGAATAGGACATGCACCTCCGGCAAATGAAGCCGCAGCAGCTCCCAGAATTTTTCGGTGTAGACTGGCCTTTTTCATTTCAATGACAGCAGTGCTGAAATTGGGCAGGGAGAGGTTAAATACATGCCTCTTGTTCTCACTCAGATCAGATTTCACCACTTCACACAATCTGAGAAAATCAAAGTCATTCATACGGTAACTGGACACCAGGAAGACCTCTTGTGAAGGGAACTTGTTCTTCTCCAGCTTTTCGATGCAGTACTGTCTGATTTTGTCGAATTCTCTCTCCCTGTCTTGTTGTCGGTTCTGTTTTTCTAGATTTTCCATTTCAAAGTCTATTTTGCTGCGTAAGAAGTAAATCTTCTTTCCCATTTCAGTTATTTTTCTAGCAAGAAACACATCATTTTCCATGAACCTCACTCCCAAAACAATAAGGAAAACATCGTATTTGTCAAGTTCAAGTTTTTCGACATATGTTGTACTTGGAAATTTAGTAGTGCCAACACCAGGGAGGTCATAAAAACAGACAGTTGGCAGTTGTGGGTGTTGATAAGCTGTGACCTTCATAGTTTGCTCTGTACACCCCTCTTCAGCTGCACCCGGGTCACCATCTCTCAGACCCCTCATGGCATTGATTAAGGCAGATTTGCCCACGCCAGACTCTCCAGTAACTGCAATTTTCAGTGTTTCATTTTCTAGAGCTTCATTCTTTTCTTTAATTCTGGAAACAACTGCTTCAAAGCCCTTTTCATTGTAAAGTGAAGAAAGTTCTTTTACCTCCTCCTCTTTAAAAAAGCCGTAGTAAGTAGATTTTGTATTGCCCATTATGTTTCTGCAACGATAAAAATATAGGTTCAATAGCACGCAATGGCCAAAGGTCCTTGGACCTGGGGGGCACAGTTGGCTGCATTAGCTGTAGCAAAACTTCCATCCATGCATCCATTGTCCAACCCGCTGAATCTGAACACAGGGTCACGGGGGTCTGCTGGAGCCAATCCCAGCCAACACAGGGCACAAGGCAGGAACCAATCCCGGGCAGGGTGCCAACCCACCGCAGGACACACACACCAAGCACACACTAGGGCCAATTTAGAATCGCCAATCCACCTAACCTGCATGTCTTTGGACTGTGGAAGGAAACCGGAGCGCCCGGGGAGAACATACAAACTCCACGCAGGGAGGACCCGGGAAGCGGGAAGAGAACCTAGGTCCCCAGGTCTCCCAACTGCGAGGCAGCAGCGCTACCCACTGCGCCACCGTGCCGCCCTCTATCTATCTATCTATCTATCTATCTATCTATCTATCTATCTATCTATATATATATATATATATATATATATATATATATATATATATATATATATATATATATATATAAATCAGTTTTTTTCTTCGTATAGGACCTAGCCTATATACCAAAAAGCGCTACAGCAGTGTTAGTGCAGTTACGAGGTTAAACAAGCCCGGCCCCTACCTGCTTCTTGCGGTTCACTTTCCGCTGTTTTTGTTTTTTTTCTGTTTGTCCTTCACCGTCCTAGCGGTGCAGGTGTGTTCAGCTTCTCCTCCGACTGCCGCAGTTTGCTGTCCTTTTTTAACCTGCCGGTCTCCGCCCACATACGACTTGCCGGTTTCGCTTTTAGTGAAAGTAAAAGAAAAAAAGCACTCATGGAGATGACTTCTCGGAAACGGTAACATTTCGTTTTCGGTTTCACAATCACCATGACCGAACACTTTTTTCTTTTTTTAAGCAAACAAGAATAAAGTTAAGAAAAACAAAAGGAAAGAAAAAGCCACATCGGAAACTTGAAGCTTGGGTTTAGGGTTCATATTCATTTTACCAAACCATCACAGCCAAAAGCAGAATAAGACATTGAAGTGGCAGCAGAAATCAGTTTCATCCTTAATTCTTGCTCTCTTAAAAGTAAAGAGGCCAGAGTGTTTTTTTTTTTTTTTTTTCTGAGCAATGCCACAGGTAAATCATTTTTGGCTCCCAAAAGAAATATCTACAATAAGGTTCCAGGTAAAACCTTTAATTATCTGTAACTGTCTCCACAAATGGCGGCAGTGGGTAGCGCTGCTGCCTCGCAGTTGGGAGACCTGGGTTCGCTTCCCGGGTTCTCCCCGTGTCTGCGTGGGTTTCCTCCGGGCACTCCGGTTTCCTCCCACACTCCAAAGACATGCAGGTTAGGTGGATTGGCGATTCTAAATTGGCCCTAGTGTGTGCTTGGTGTGTGGGTGTGTTTGTGTGTGTCCTGCGGTGGGTTGGCACCCTACCTGGGATTGGTTCCTGCCTTGTGCCCTGTGTTGGCTGGGATTGGCTCCAGCAGACCCCCGTGACCCTGTGTTCGGATTCAGCGGGTTGGAAAATGGATGGATGGATGTCTCCACAAATATAGCCATCAACAGATGATAACAGATTTGGGTTTCTGATTTTAAAAGGACTCTCGCTGCATACAGTAACACAGTTTAAGTCTGGGTGTTCCTAATCTGTTAGCGCGGCGCTAGATAACCTACTATACATTAAACATGGCTATTTTGTCCACATATTGGGAAGTTTTCTTCAAAGCACAAAGACCTACCTTCATTTGCAAAGAACCTTTCTCAGAATGACATGGTGCCTGGTCAAGCAATGGAGCTACAAGGAGCCACACAACCCAGTAAAGAATCAAAGAACCATTAGAAAACAGGATTTTTTTTAAAGAGTTTATGTCACAGTTTTTCTTCAGTTAGTCCAATTCCGAATATTCATCTGTCCATTATTTTTTGGGTTGGTGTAACCTACGTTGGCAGCATCAGTCAGGATGTCATAAACGTTAATAACGGTCTCAAACTGGCCAAATCCAAGTAAGAGGGGACTGGAGACTTAGGATGGTGGTCCATCAATGGGCCCACTCACCCACACTCAAACAGGGTAGGTTTAGCATTTCCAATTCATGTCTTTAGGGGTGAGGGAAGCAAACATTTTTTCAAATAGAAAGAACATGAAGACTTCACAGCGACAGCCACACTCTTCAAAATAATAGTTTTTTTTTTTTTATTGGTAATCTATTGTCTTTTACTGGGTTAATAATAATAATGCATTTTATTTATATAACACCTTTCCCATGCTGAAGGCTCTTAATTTGTGTGGTTTCTTGTAGAATTATCACTTGGCAAAGCACCATTTCATTCTGGGAAGAGTTTGTGCTTTGAAAAGATTCCTAACATGGAGGAAAAACCTGAAATGTTTAATGTGTGGTAGGCTACATAGCAGGACACCAACAAATTAAGGAAACCTGAACTTAGCCTGTGTGATTATATGAAGTTAGGGTCCTTTTAGGGTCCACTAGTATTTCACAAATCTGTTGCTATCTATTCATGGTCACTTACTGTTAGGAACAGGTTAAGGATCTAAGAAAATGAAGCTGGAGCCATCGTGTGAAAGGTTTCTTTTAGGAAACCAAAAATGCTTCCCCTATACTCTGTAGGACCACTCTGGTGCCTTTATTTGTAAGAGTGCACCAGCCACAGATTTTTAAACTAAGACTCTGATTTCTGAAACTGGAGAGTTAATCACTGGGCTTACTGTGCCACCATGCAGCATTAATTCATTTGAATATATTGTTAAATATTGTTAGAAATAATGATGTACAGTGACATCACTGCTTAATGGATTCTGAATCCTGGGTAAGATTGCTGTCAGTACAGTGTTTGCATGTTTACATTTACATCATTTAGCAGACGCTCTTATCCAGAGCGACTTACAACAGTGCTCGTTAGTTTTTTTCGCATACCCCTTGGGGTCAGCCATTGTACAGCGCCCCCTGGAGCAATTACAGGTTAAGGGCCTTGCTCAAGGGCCCAGCAGAGTAGTAGTTCTCTGCATGTCTATGCAAGTTTCTTTCAGGGCCCACCAGGTTCCTCCTACATCCTGAAAGATGTCCACGTTAGGATGAATGGCTAACCCAAATTAGCTCTGTGCAGCTGAGTGGGCCCGGGATGGACTGGCGCTTTGTTGGGATTGTTTCCTGCCTTGTGCCCTGTGCTGTCGGAATAGGATTTGTCCCCCTGTGCCACTGGCTTGGAGTAAGCAGCTTAAAGAGTGGTGTGTTGTGTGGTGTTATGAAGGATTCATATTCTTCTATCTGATCATCAGAGTTACAGTGCTTATTAAGTGTATTCATCCCTTGGAAGAGTTCACATTTTATTTTTTATACAATATTGAATCACAATGGATTTCCATTATGTTTTTTAACATTGATCAATAGAAAAACACTGTTTAATGTCAAGGTAAAAACTGATCTCTGCAAAGTCTTCTACAGTTCGGTCCATAAATATTTGGACAGAGGCAACTTTTCTCTAATTTTGGTTCTGTACATTACCACAATGAATTTTAAATGAAACAACTCAGATGCAGTTGCAGTGCAGACTTTCAGCTTTAATTCAGTGGGGTGAACAAAACGATTGCATAAAAATGTGAGGCAACTAAAGCATTTTTTGAACACAATCCCTTCATTTCAGGGGCTCAAAAGTAATTGGACAATTGACTCAAAGGCTATTTCATGGGCAGGTGTGGGCAAGTCTGTCGTTATGTCATTATCAATTAAGCAGATAAAAGGCCTGGAGTTGATTTGAGGTGTGGTGCTTGCATGTGGAAGATTTTGCTGTGAACAGACAACATGCGGTCAAAGGAGCTCTCCATGCAGGTGAAAGAAGCCATCCTTAAGCTGCAAAAACAGAAAAAACCCATCCGAGAAATTGCTACAATAATTAGAGTGGCAAAATCTACAGTTTGGTACATCCTGAGAAAGAAAGCAAGCACTGGTGAACTCAGCAACGCAAAAAGACCTGGACGTCCACGGAAGACAACAGTGGTGGATGATCGCAGAATCATTTCCATGGTGAAGAGAAACCCCTTCACAACAGCCAACCAAATGAACAACACTCTCCAGTGGTAGGCGTATCGATATCCAAGTCTACCATAATGAGAAGACTGCATGAAAGTAAATACAGAGGGTGCACTGCAAGGTACAAGACACTCATAAGCCTCAAGAATAGAAAGGCTAGATTGGACTTTGCTAAAGAACATCTAAAAAAGCCAGCAAAGTTCTGGAAAAACATTCTTTGGACAGATGAAACCAAGATCAACCTCTACCAGAATGATGGCATAAAAAAAGTATGGAGAAGGCATGGAACAGCTCATTATCCAAAGCATAGCACATCATCTGTAAAACACGGTGGATGCAGTGTGATGGCTTGGGCATGCATGGCTGCCAGTGGCACTGGGACACTAGTGTTTATTGATGATGTGACACAGGACAGAAGCAGCTGAATGAATTCTGAGGTGTTCAGAGACATACTGTCTGCTCAAATCCAGCTAAATGCAGTCAAATTGATTGGGCGGCGTTTCATGATACAGATGGACAATGACCCAAAACATACAGCCAAAGCAACCCAAGAGTTTATTAAAGCAAAGAAGTGGAAAATTCTTGAATGGCCAAGTCAGTCACCTGATCTTAACCCAACTGAGCAGGCATTTCACTTGTTGAAGACTAAACTTCAGACAGAAAGGCCTACAAACAAACAGCAACTGAAAGCCACTGCAGTAAAGGCCTGGCAGAGCATTAACAAGGAGGAAACCCAGCATCTGGTGATGTCCAGGAGTTCAAGACTTCAGGCTGCCATTGCCAGCAAAGGGTTTTCAAACAAGTATTAGAAATGAACATTTGATTTCCAGTTATTCAATTTGTCCAATTACTTTTGAAACCCTGAAATGAAGGGATTGTCTTAAAAAAATGGTTTAGTAGCTTCACATTTTTATGCAATCGTTTTGTTCACCCCACTGAATTAAAGCTGAAAGTCTGCACTTCAACTGCATCGGAGTTGTTTCATTTAAAATTCACTGTGGTAATGTACAGAACCAAAATTAGAAAAAAGTTGTCTCTGTCCAAATATTTATGGACCTAACTGTACATCTCTATATACTGTATACAAAATCCAACATCTGTGTGTCCACTTTTCACGAGAGAACTACTTAACGGATTTTGATCTTTTTATTCTATTATTTGCTTGAACATTCCGGTTGATTTTGCGACTTCACTCATCGCACTAAGTATCATAGTTTGCTTGTGGTACCTATTTATTTACGTGAATGCGAGAGACACGCTGTGGGCTGAATGGAGGGAGGCAGGGCCCTCCTTACTCATGTGCCAGACTCGGTGTGTACCTTACCTCCACTTAGCTAACGAACGAGAGAACTACGTAATGGATTTAGATCTGGTTTTTTTCTATAAATTTGCTTGAACGTTCCGGTTGATTTTGCGACTTCTCTCATTGCGCTAAGTATCATAGTTCGCTTGTGGTACCGATTTATTTGCGCGAATCCGAGAGAGATGCTGTGGGGTGGGGATCTCCTCACTCACACATCAGACTCAAGGCGTGTACCTTACATCCACTTAGCTAGTGAACGAGAGAACTACTTAACGGATTTAAATGTTTTTTTTTCTTCTATAATTTGCTTGAACATTCAGGTTGATTTTGCACCTTTTCTCATCACGCTAAGTATAATAGTTCGCTTGCAGGAGCGATATATTAATGCTAATCAGAGACAGAGGCTGTAGGCCAAGTGGAGGGGGAAGCCTGATGTCAGGAGTGTGGACCCAGGCAAGAAACTTTTTGAACATCCGTCATATACGTCAGTAATGTACATCCCTCTCACTTTTACCCGCAAAGGTCATACAAATAGACAATTTCCCCCTTGTGGATTATTAAAGTATATTAAATCAAAGTCAGGTCAAATATAAGGACTTGGAATCCTTCATATTCATAAGTCAGCACATCAAAGCCCCTTAATATGCCCAGAGTGCACAAAGACGAATAGCCTATTTACGGAGAGCTTATAAGTGCAATTAAGACGAAAAGAATCTGTCATTAATGTCACGATACAATAGAGAAAACATGAGTAATTGATGCAATTTGTCAGTACCTAAAGTGTTCCCCAATATTTTACCAAAAAATAAATGTGTTTTACGTGTTTTGAGTATACAGCTGGATAACTGACCTGGGGGCGCTGTACAATGGCTGACCCTGACCTCCAAAGGTTATGCGACTAGATAATTTCCCTTCGGGGATTAATAAAATATATCAAATTAAAAAAATACGCAAAAAAATAAATGTGGATTATGTGATGTTAGTAAGGTGACACTTGTTTGTTCATTTTCACATAGAGTACTATTGTACAGCATTGGTAGCCACCGAGTTCTACTATAACAAACTTTTTATCTCACCATTTGCATGAAAATACGAGATAAATTTTTTTTTTTTTAATCGGCCATCATTACAAAGTACATAATGTATGTAACATATAAAAAAAATGCAATTTTTGCATGGAATATTCCTTAAAGTTAAATATCAACATCACGCTAGATTGAGATCTGACATCAAAGTGTTGAGTGTAAACACAAAACATTAAGACTTTTCATTTTTATGATGGGTACATTTCATTTATTCATTATATGTTTGATAATATAGTACCACATTGGTCTTCTGTGTCCTAAAAATTATAGAATTGATTTGCTATCTTCAAGAGTTTATTTATGTAGACCGAGGTGAAAAGTACAGATATATACTAATAACAATAACATCCAAATAATAATTACACTATTAAAAATAGCACATGGCCTCCTCGTCGCTTTTTCCAAGAAGAATTTCTTTTCTTTCATTTTCCTGGGGACAGAAACCTACAGGTGCATCTCAATAAATTAGAATATCATTGAAAAGTTCATTTATTTCAGTAATGCAATTCAAAGAGTGAAACTCATATCATTACTCATGTAATTAGAAAATTACATAAGACCGATAAAAAAAAAAATATATTTTTAATATCAATGATTTCTAATTTGCTGAGACACTGAATTTTGAGTTTTCATTAGACTATGATCAGCAAAATGAAAAGAAATAAACGGTTGAAATATATCACTCTGTGTGTAATCAATCTATATAATACAGTAACGGCACACTGCTCGATAACGTGCAGTGAATACACTTGACTTGAGTATTCCTAGTTTTCATCCTCTTTCTCCGTACATTTAGCATTCGTTCGCTCAGAAGTTGATGCGCTTGCTGCTTCCTGAGCAGCTCTTCTTATCTCCACCCTAGCGGCCCACTTGTTCTCTTCTTTCGTCTGCATCTTTTCGCGTCAAAACTGATTAAGTCAGTGTTTGTGTTGCAATTACTTAGTACATTTTCTTTAATTTTTCACTTAAGCTGGCACTTAAGTCTTCAATCTGCCTCAAGAATGATTTAAGATATGAAGAGGTAGGGGAAGTGATGGCGAAGGTGGTAGGGATGAGAACGGCACCCGTACACATGCTGGCCATTACCGAGAGTTGATTCTATAATAAAATAAAATAAAAAGAGGAATAACCTTGGAGGTCAATTATCACCCTGAAAGCAGACAGTAGACGTCACATAGTATATGTGTACCAAATTTCAGGTCAATAAGTCAAACAAGTTGCGAGCTACAGGGGATTTAAAATCCTGGACAAACAAACGAACAGCCACGGTAGCGTATCTATATATATAAAATCCCTATGTGCATCCAGGTGTCCGTGTGTGGGTGTCTTCTGGTGAAGTGCGCATGCGCAGGGCACGGTGCGATGCACGATAATACTGTCAGAGAAAGTTTTACGGAAATACAAACCAGTATTACTGCGAGAGGAAATTAAAGGTACACAATACAGTGATGCATATTACAGCCACATACAAGCCAGTATTACTGTCAGAGGAGATTAAAGGAATATTACCGATGTGCACGCCTGTATTACCGCCAGAGAAAATTAAAGGTATATTATGGACGTACAAGCCAGCGGACGTACAAGACGGTATGCTTCAATAAGGGCGCGCACAAAAAGGCGAGCCTCAAAAGGGCGACCTCAATTGGGCACAGCGAATAAAGGCGCGCGTACATAAAGATCTGCACCTTTGTTGCTCTTCACATATTCCAGAGCCATTTGAACTAAATTATCTACGAACGCCTTTATTCGCCGCGCTCAATTGAGGTCGCCCTTTTGAAGCTCGCCTTTTTGTGCGTGCCCTTATTGAACAGAGCCATACAAGACAGTATTACTGTCGCAGAAAATTAAAGACACACAATACACGGCGGCAGCCCACGAAGAACGGTCAGCTCAGCAAGTAAACATCAACAAAAGAAAGGCTGAAAGAAAGAAAAATACGACCAACAAAAAGAATGAGGTCAAAGTCCCTTGCCATTTAATATAGACTGTTCCTACTAATGTTTATGCACTACTGTTCTAGCGCCCGTTATTGTAACGGGCTAAATGACTAGTTATATACAAAGATACGAGTTTCACTCTTTGAATTGCATTACTGAAATAAACTTTTCGATGATATTCTAATTCATCGAGATGCACCTGTATTCTATGGCAAAGTTTTAGCTTTGGAATTCCATTACCCTCCGTGATGAATGTAAAATAATACGTAGTTAGCTTAAACCAAACTATCAACTCATTCTCAGTACTCACCTTTTCTCATACCTGTATAATGAGAAGTCTTTGAAGCAATCAGCCTTATCTACAGTTTCACTTTTGGATCAATAAAGTATCAATCATCAAAAGAGAGTTGGCCAGCTGTGGATGTAATTCAAGTCTTTGCCATTCATTCATAATATGAACCTGCTTAGTTCATTAATGGACCACAGCATTGCCTGAAATCAACACTATCAATGGAACAGAACCAACCCCACATTAGGTGCCACGTATTTTTGGGTCAATGTATGATGATTTCGTGTGGATGATTCACCAATCAATAGATTATGTAAGTCTTTGGGATATACCCTGAAAAAAGCCACCCAGACACTGACAAGGATGCAATTTGACCCCAAGTCTCTGGACCTTATGAGGCATAAACAATAACCATAGTACCACCATACTGCCCACTCCCATAAATCCCTTGCTTACGTGGAGAACAAAGACAAGCTGTATCGTGCTTCCTTCTTTCTATACTTTGATAAAAGCACATCCTTACTTTATCGTTAGTGTTATAACAGGATTATTGTCCTATTTGTGTATTTCTAATTGTTTGGGGAGTGGGGGTTATTTACTGTTGAAAATAATGCATCCTCAATGACCCAACTCGAGCCTGGACTAAAACGTTACTTAAATTCTACAGGATTATGTAAGGGTTTCAGTCCAGCGTAAAATATTTTCACATTTGGCACAATAATATCCTTTAATCCCAGAACTCCTTTTGTGTTCTGTTATATGAAAAGAAAAATTATTATTTGGTTGCATACTTTGGTTTTTCTTTAAATTCTTTTTCAAATCTGCCTATTACTTACACCATTACCTACAATGCTTGCTTTTCAATATTCTAAGGAGCCTTTGTAATAAATACAATGACAATATTGGTCTTAAATGTTGTTTTGGATATGCCTTGAGAACCCCAGTAGAGTTTGAATGCTCGTGCTTCACAACTGACACGTCTTGGACTGCGTTACCAGCTTTGCTCTTTTCTATTATTTCTCCCTCTGTGTTCAGATCATTCTTGGTTTAACTTTTCCAAGCCGGATTTGAGTTTTTTGTGTCTAGTGTGAATGGTCTGGTGGTGTTTAAGGTGTGGAATCTGGCTGAAATTCTTCCCACATTCTGTACACTGGTATGGTTTTTCTCCCGTATGGATCCTGCGATGGCACTTCAGGCTCATAGCCTGGCTGAAAGTCTTTCCACATTCAGTACAGTGATATGGTTTTTCCCCGGTGTGAACTCTCCGATGTTGCTTAAGGTTTTCTGGCCAGCGGAAAGTCTTTCCACATTCCTGACACTGGTATGGTCTGTCTCCCGTGTGGATTCGCTGGTGAAGTTTAAAGTTTCTAGAATTGATTAACGTTTTTCCACATTCGTTGCACTGGTGCGTCTTTTCTCCTCTGTGAATTATCTGGTGTTGCTTATGCGTTGTGGAACAGCTGAACTTTTTTCCGCATTCCACGCATTGGTACGGCTTTTCTCCCGTGTGAATCCTCTGATGTTGTTTCAGACTTTCAGCTCGGGCAAACGTCTTTCCACACTGAGTACACTGATGTGGTTTTACTCCTGTGTGAATGATCTGGTGTTGTTTAAGGTTACTGGAAGACCTGAATGTGTTTCCGCATTCAGTGCAACGGTAAGGTTTTTCTCCAGTGTGGATTTTCTGGTGATGTTTCAAGTTTTTTAAACACCTGAATGCGTTTCCACATTCAGGACAATCGTATGGTTTTTCTCCCATGTGAATTTTCTCATGCAGCTTGACTGATTTAGAGCACTTAAACGTTTTCCCACATTCAGGACAATGGTACGGGTTTTCTCTTGGCTTCAGCACACCAGCAACAAGAGCCTGGGCCTGCTTTCCTAAGTTGCCTCCCTTCTTTCTCACTCTCTTTTTTGTTGCATGGTCACCACTGAGCCTGCAGCCCTGTTGTCCCTCAGACAGACCATCTTGTAAACCCATCAGATGGGTTTCGTTAAGTACATCTTCATCTGTCCACTCCACCGTAAGTATTTCCCTTTTAATTGGGGAAGAAAGCTCCATCTCCAAAAGTTCTTCTTTAATGTGAACGGATCCCTCTTCTTCCTCTTCCTCCTCCTCCTCTTCTTCTTCTTTAATTCTGATGGATTCTTGTTTTATATCATAATCTGAAAGCTCCACAATGTTCACTTGAATATCTTCTTCTTTAATGAACGCATAAATCTGCTCAGGGTCTTCCTCTTCTGTTTTTAAAGAGCCCATGTCAAGAGTCTCTTTAGCGTGGCCCAAGTCAACGAGCCGCATTCTCTCTTCAGCAGGTCCTGCAGGAAAATACATATTTATTAGACCAACATATATTAAGACTAACATAGAATTTCTTTTGTAAACATTCTTATAAGACTCAACTAAGTTTTAGCAGAAGATGAAGTTGTCATTGATTCTTAACTAAGTGAAAAAGAAAAGCTACTGTGTATGAACTTTTAAAAACATTTAAAAATGATCATACGCAGTATGTATACAGTATATATTGCCACACGTGTACACTTCGGAGGGAGCTTAAGGGTCGAGTGAAGGGAATTACACTCCGAACCAGGGGTTGGCGCTGTGTTCCATTGCATTCTCTCTTCCTCCCTCTGCAGAACACAAAATTGACGGCCGTTCCACTCCCATTGTCCGCCATCCTGGACCTGCCACTTCCTGCCTGGAACCCATGTGACTGGACGTAAAGCCATTTTTAATCAGTTCTGTATGACCAGATGTCATTTTGTATTTGTAAAAAGATTGTTTTTTCCATTTATTTTATTTTCTCTATACAGGGTCACGGATGTGCCCCAAATCTGTTTTTGTGTTTGTTTCTTTCCATACTGTCTCTCTCTCTCTGTATGTATGTATGATATATATATATATATATATATATATATATAGCATAGTTTTCTGTCAAATAAAGCAAAGAGTATGCGACACGTGTTTCGCCCTCATTTGGGCTCATCAGGCGTACGCACTTTACTGCTCCCCTCTCTGGGAATCGAACCTTGGACATCAGCATCAGAGACGAAGTCCCATTACACTGCGCCACGACATGTAGTTTGTTTATTTGACAGCCTGTAGGTAATTACATCCATTGCATTCGTAGTCTGAGTCTTGACGACCTGAATTGTGTGGGTGGTTACCTACCAGGTAACGCTTGTAGTTGGTCTACCATTCGGCAAACATCTGCCACGATTCCCTTTTTCAGTTGCGAGAAGCAGAGCAGTGGAGTGTGTACGCCTGATGAGTCCAAATAAGGGCGAAACACGTGTTGTGTACTCTTTGCTTTATTTGACAGTAAACTATGCAACATTCCATGATCTGCTTCTCGCAACTGAAAGAGGGCACCGTGGTGGATGTTTGCCGAATGGCAGATCAACCACAAGCGTTACCTGGTAGGTAACCACCCACACAATTCAGGTCGTCGAGACTCAGACTACAAATGCAATGAATATATATATATGTAGGTAACCACCCATACAATCAGATTGTGACACAGACTTCGAATGCCGTGAATATATATATATATATATATATATATATATATATATATATATACATATATAATCCAACGTCTGTCTGTCTGTACGCTTTTCACAAGAGAACTACTCAGCGGATTTAGATCGGGTTTTTTTCTATAATTTACTTGACCATTCCGGTTGATTTTGTAACTACTCTCATCGCACTAAGTATTATCTCTATATATAATCTTCATTTGGATCTTGATCTTTGTTTGTCCGCGAATGAATTAGAAGAAGCACTAGATGGCAGTAGAGAGACAGCTAAAACATAGGCATTGCATTAAGAATCTCCTCCAGGCTTATACTACTGAAGACTGTAGTACTCCAGTCACTCCTCAAAACACAGACATTCAAACTAAACAAATTGTTGTGCTTTAAATTAACTAATCTTTATATATAATCTTCATTTGGATCTTGATCTTTGTTTGTCTGCAAATTCCACACATGCGTAGATCACCTTTCAGTTTAGTATGTTGTTGTTACTCATGGATGTCAACAATGTGCCGGAATAACGAAAGGGGTGGTGGACAGTGTTACGCTGGTTAGCTCCTGAGGCCTGGTTAGAGAATGAGATTGCCGAAGATAAAAGGTACGTGCCTACGTAACATATGAATGAAAGAAAGACAGTGAGTAAAATGAATGACAATGTAACAGCACGTTCCGGAAATTATTATTGTTACGTTGTAGCCGGCGAGTGCTGCGCGTCTCACAGTTGTACCGTGGCTTGCTCACATGTCAGTGAAGTGATCCCAATTTATGCTTTAAAGAGCCTGGATACCTATGTGTCCCCCTTTTATAACCATTGCTCCGTGTACAGTATATTGCCTTACTCTTTGGATTGCCACAAAGCAACCCGCGAGATTGGAGAAAGGTTGAGAAGAGATCGTGAGAGGAAACGACAGCGTCGTGAAAACGACTGTGAACGGAGAGAAGCAGAAATGCTCCTACACCACCACATAATTACTATTTGGACAGTGATTCCGAGTAGGCCGTTCCTATCGAATCAATGTCCAAGGGTTTTCTTTTGTAATTTTGTTTCCCTTATAAAAAATCATAATGCTGTGCGATGAAGGGCCCAGTTCACGACTAGCAGCCGCGTTTAAACAGGGAGCTTTTCACAGACAACTTTAACACGCGCAACGTAGTTGGGCGCACATGGCTAGTAGTATTATATTCGCATAAATCCAAGACACAGGCTGTAGCCCAAGGGGAGAGGGTGGCAGGACCTCAGGAGTAGGGAGCCGGGCGGGTCCCCCTCACTCACGTGCCAGCTTTCATTCGAGTCGCTCAACCTCTTGCCACATGTTGGAGCATAATTTGCCTCTGCTTAGCTAGTGATACACGTTTGTTCAGCAGACACTATTGTCTGGAGATTGTTAAGGAGTAACATTTGACGTTTTTGAGAGAGAGGTCAGAGCTACGTGTGTTTTAGAGGGTAGCTGCTCATTGCCAGAGATATCATGGCCATGTGCTCTTCTCCCCATGTGGGGGACGCTCTCTCATCAGAGCTGAACACGATCAGATACAGTGCCAACGTTTGATGCTGGAGCGTACCGACCTTCCGCTTGGCCAGAGATACCTTGCCAACTTTGTAGATTTTTAGCAAAGAGATCACAGCTACATTCTCTCTCCCGATAGCAAAACCAAAAATATTGTATATCAAGAGGTCCTCAGATATGAAAGCTATCAATATAAATTCTTCTCAATACACATTATTACATTTTTTAAAACTTTTTTTATTGATTTTTAAAGTTAGTCCCATTTCACTACTACATGGGCGAAGCAGTATTGTAAGCTAGTATTGTATAGTAGCTGTATGTCACTAATTGATAGGCTGACAACAAGAAATTTACTTTGATTATAAAACAATCAGAGACAATGGTGATGATGTTTCACATTTAGTGTTAAAAAGTGCGATATTTGTTCTGCTCTATGATGGATGCAGAATACAGTAGATGTAGTATGTGGTGGCACTTAAGACAAGAAGATTCTGGTGGAGCCACACAAACCTGGGAAAGAGATACTGACAGAAGCGATGGAGTCATCCTGAGAAGAAACAAAGAGGCTCTATGTGTGTCTCTGACAGAGAATCAAGCACGTCAAGAGTAAAAACTGTGGTACCTGCTCCTCTGCGTAAGACCCCTGGTCTGGATGTGCGGAAAACAGCAGTCTCGGGAATGACTCCGCTAACAAGGTGGGGGAAACTGAGTGCTGATGGTGTCGTCTGTGATGCCCTGTGAGTGGTGTGAGGTGAAGCCAGCAGTGTGAAATATCAGGCAGTGGGTGCGGATGAGAAAAGACCATTGGTGGCACATGGAAGGAGGTGTGGAAGATCAAAGTGGTGGCAGTGGTGTGGAGCGCAGCCAAGAAAGAAGACAGCAGGAGCAAGAGAGACAGAGACGGTGTCTCATAATGTATTAGACTGCTAGCAGCAGTGCTGAAAAAATGTCTAAATAATGTCAAAAAAAGGATACAAAATGAAGATCTATCAACATGCTGTCATATCAACCAACAACTGGCATTAATAAAATATATCTCAACATGAAAAAGGACAAACCGAAATAAAAATCTTAATCCAATCTGGGAGCAATCTGCTTTGAGTACACAAGCTATAGGAAATGATGTCATTATACAAACGTCCATTATTAATAGGACACCGGGGAGCTCTTCTCAATAACAAGTTAAGGAATCTTCACAATTTTGCTTGGAGTAGGTGGGCTTTACGGTCATTCAAATTATAGTCCCAACCATATTTTTTGCTAGTTATGGTTAGGAAAGCATATAGGAAGGTCAGCATTGACACTGCCAGGCGTTAAGTATGTAGCAAGAGATCAAGCAACTGATCTTCCTGCTGTTATCGTTACACAATATGTACCTTCCATGTTTAGATTACATTTACATTAAATAGTATGTCTTTAATTTAAGCAGAACTTTAAGACAAATGAAAGTGAAAATTTCTTCAAACTTAACTGCAAAAAATGCTTTCACAAGATGGTTATTCCTTCCAACTATTTTAATAAAAGGATAGGTGTCTGTGTGTGTGTGTCATTCCAACAGAAGGTACATCACAAACATTTTGACCTCATTTAATATGTTAACCCCCAAGGGAAAAAAAGTCTCTTCACATAACCATTTGGGGGTGGGGGGTTCTCAGAGCACATTGTAGAGTGCTCCTGGGGCAATTTTCAGGTTAAGGGCCTTGCTCAAGGGCCCAACAGAGTAGGATCCCTTCTGGCAGTAACACGATAATAAACTGCACTGCATTTGGCATTCCAACAGGCAGGACATCACAAACATTTAAAGTAATTATTTTATTACTACAATGCTTGTGATGCCCATTTGTAAATATAAATACAGATACATGCATTACATAATTAATACATGCACTACAAAATCGTACATGCCAATTGATGGTGCACTGCAGTCGTTAAAGAGTTCCACGTTTCATTACTTATATGTTTTACCCGTCCTAGAAGGGTAGCACAGCTAGTTATTATTTAAAATATTTACCAATAAAAGATGTGCCTATTTGTCCAACCAAGGTATTGACAGCTTTTTTAGTTATTTTTTCTTCAATAAATGTTTCATTTTTATGTAAATGTTTGATATCAAGATGCTTGTAAAGGTGCCTGACCTGTTAAGCCTTGATTTCTGCCTAATGTATTGTCTCCCTATCATTTTGGCAGGATAAATACAGATCAATATTCAGGATGCACCAATTTAAGTAATTAACTATAAAAGGGTATTTATTTAAATGAAACGGTTATAAGTCTGACTGAACTGCTTTCTGTATATTGTCAGCATATTTTATCGGCGTTTAGTGCGGCTTTTCTGTGTTTTACATGTCGGTCTCCTAATACTGGGTCATGCCAAAACCATAATGGGTTTATCCCTGCCTTTACACCGTTGTTCCGCGCTTGGAATATCCCTCTACTTGAGGAAAACAATATTTACAAAAGGAAAAATAGGACGAGAACACGTCGTACTTTAATTAGATTGAAGGAAACTTTATTCATATAGAATTTTGGGAAATAATCTATATATTTAAAGGGGTATATTTGTAAGGATTACCACATACATTAACTTATGAAGCACATTAAAACAATTCTTATGAAACATTAACTCTGCGCCGGAAGAAAATCAGAAATTAGCACTAAAAAACAACATCTCGGCGATTATAAAGAACTCCCTCTCATCCACGCTTCGAGTCCAGGATAAGTATCAATCGCCCCGTTCAGCATAAATTTTACACGCACCTTGATTTTCGCTCTTTGTGTTCATTTTATTTTTTTTCTTCTTTGCTCCGAGATGAAACCGGGGCACCCCAGATTGCGTTTAGGATTTGCGTGAATAAACGTCATGACGTATTGGCGAGCTAGCCCTTTCTCAGTGTAGGGAATATTAACAAAGTAGAACGATTGGTCGTTTCGAGGTTTATTCCCGCCTTCCATAACGCTATGAATGATGATTAGCTGGGTACATGATGATTGACAAGTAGTCGAATCGGATGATTATTGGATAAAAATGAATGACGCAGCCTCTAAGCCCGCCCCTTTCCCATATACACAAGGTATAGTTGGTCACGTCGATTCACTGGGCGGATGGGGGGTTAATAAGGGATAATCGCCTTAAAAATAGTTGTCGTTTGCTTTGCTCGCTGAACCGATTACTGCATTTACGTAACGTCCGGGCTTTAAACGTTATTAGTTTTCTTTATTGCAAGAATGTATTGTACCACAAGAAAATGTAAATATTTCACTGTACATTTTAAATTAAAAGGAAAGCTTGTGATCATTTGTGTAATACTATTTTTTTTTTTGTTACTAATATGTCTTGGTCGTGCGACATTTAATGACGCAGTTTAATGGCGTTGAAGCGTTTTGACAAAGGAAAACTCAGCGCATGATTAAAAAACCAGGCTACTACCTTAACCGGGTTATCCACCTTAACCCATCAATCTACCTTAATAGGCTTTGTGTGTGCATGTAAACCACTAATTGTAAGAGCTGATGAAAGAATAAAGAGACTGAAACTTTTCGGGTTGATCATAATAAATCAATTGGGGGTGTTACTGTGAGTAAGGAAACATACATACGGTGGAAGTAAACGTGTAAACGCTGACACAGCTAAAAAAAATCACGGTTGACCTCAATATAACATGATGTCTGTTTACGGTTTGACATCACTGTAATGAGTGTTAATTATTTACCAGGAATACGTTATGTTTATTTGTTGTTAATATGTTTGAAAATTTTCACTTTTTTCTACTACAGTGAGAATACAGGTGCATCTCAAGAAATTAGAATATCATGGAAACATTAATTTATTTCAGTAATGCAATTCAAAAAGTGAAACTCATATAGATTCATTACACACAGAGTGACATATTTCAAGCATTTATTTCTTTTCATTTTGCTGTTCGCGATGTTTAACCTCTGTTTGCAACTTCTGGGTACCGCCCGTACCCCTTCACTCAGTCACTCGACTTCTCATCAGGATGGTGGTGTACAGTATTGGGTCACCAATTCGTTTAAGCAATGTCAGAATCAACTGGATGATCACGAGTAATGGAAGGTTACTTCCAGCAAGATGGAGCAACGTGTCACACATTGGCAAGGAGCATGGCAGAAACTGAGTTCATCTTCGGCAACTGGGTAATTTCAAAGGAGCTTTGGCCACCACGGTCGCCGGATCTGACACCACCAGACTTCTTCCTTTGGGGTCTGCTCAAAGGAAAAGTCTATCGGAACAAGCCCTGCACTGTGGATGATTTGAAGGAAAACATCCAACATGAAATTGCTGCTATTCCCCACCGAGACACTTACCGATACTTTCACGAACATGGAGTGCCATGTTGAAATGTGTCTGGCAGAAAACGGAACCCACTTCCAGCATTGCATGTAATGCAGTCGATTGCACTTACGTCAAGGTATCGAGCATATTTTTTTTGGTTCAGATTGCTTCATCTAAACAGGAGTTACAACAGAATATTCGGGGCCTCTTTCGAGTGAAACTCCCTGTAGATGCAGAACTGCTAGCTCCTTTGTCATTTGCATCTTACTGCTAATAAGGAGCCCTTGAAACTGTGAATTCAGCTGTTTAAGACTGAAATAAGCAGTTGAGGGTGGGGAACTTTAACAAGCGAGACCACCAAAATGAAGCATCAAAATGTCACATGAGCGGTAAGTCAGCAATCAGCAATAATTCTCATTAAGAAAATGGGTTGGAACAAAAACCTGCAGCCATTGCAGCCCACCAGAACTGAGTTTGCCTACCCCTGGTTTAAATCATTCAGAGTCAGAGGTGGCTAGGTGGTAAAGCTGTTGCATTGCAGCAAGGAGATCACCATTTCAGGTCCTCTCTGTGTGGAGCTTTTATGTACCCCCCATTGAGTTTCTGCCCACTGTAAAAAAGACACGCAGTTTAGGTGAAGTGGCTACACTAAATTGGCCCGGGGTGTGTGTATGTGTGTGTGTGTTCACTCTGCAATGGACTGGCACCCTGTCCAGGGTTTATTCCTACCCTGTGCTCTATGCTAGCTGCCTCCTCCACAATCCTATGCTGGACTAAGCAGGTTAAAAATGACTTGACATGACATTCAGAGCCATTATCACCGGCCACTGTTCATCCAAGGGCATGAAGTGGAGAGATTGAGCAGCATTAAATATCTGGGTGTCTACATCAGTGAGGACCTCACTTGGACACTTAACACCACACAACTGGTTAAGAGGACTCAACAGTGGCTGTACTTTCTGAGGAGGCTGAGGAAGTTTGGTATGTCGACTAAAATCCTCGGCAACTTTTACAGCTGCATTGTTGAGAGCATCTTGACAAGCTGCATCACCGTGTGGTACGGCAACACTACTGCTATGGACCGCAAATGCCTGCAGAGAGTGGTAAAGACTGCTGAGAAGATCACCAGGACCCCACTGCCCTCTGTGCAGAGCATCTACAACTGCCTCAATCCTCAGGGACCCCACCCACCCCCAACACGAACTGTTCACACTTCTACCCTCAGGCAGGAGGTATAGGAGTATGAAATGCAGGACTTCCAGGCTAAAAACTCTTTTCTTTCCCAAGGCCATTAGACTCCTAAATAACTGACTGGAGTTTATAAGCATGGTGCACCTCATTCTATCGACCTCACACAACTGTATTTGAATTGTCCATCACACACCTACCTGCACATTACACTTTATACTTCTACTAGTCATTAAGCCCGTTACAATAACGGGCGCTAGAACAGTAGTGCATAAACATTAGTAGGAACAGTCTATATTAAATGGCAAGGGACTTTGACCTCATTCTTTTTGTTGGTCGTATTTTTCTTTCTTTCAGCCTTTCTTTTGTTGATGTTTACTTGCTGAGCTGACCGTTCTTCGTGGGCTGCCGCCGTGTATTGTGTGTCTTTAATTTTCTGTGACAGTAATACCATCTTGTACGTCCGCTGGCTTGTACGTCCGTAATATACCTTTAATTTTCTCTGGCGGTAATACAGGCGTGCGCGTCGGTAATATGTCTTTAATTTTCTCTGACAGTAATACTGGCTTGTATGTGGCTGTAATATGCATCGCTGTATTGTGTACCTTTAATTTCCTCTCACAGTAATACTGGTTTGTATTTCCGTAAAACGCCTGTAACTTTCTCTGACAGTAATATCGCGCATCGCACCATGCCCCGTGCATGCGCACTTCACCAGAAGACACACACACACGGACACCTGGATGCACACAGGGATTTTATTAAAGAGGATTCTGTTCTTATACTTTATGCTGCCTCTGTTACTTATTATTATCTATCTGCTACTTATTATTTATGTTTATCTTTATACGTTGGTTTTGTCATTTGGTGTGGACAGCAAAGAAAGAATTTCATTGTACAGGGAAACGAGTTTCCTTACTGTGCACATGACAATAAACCTTGAACTTGACAGAAAGTGAGAGATATGAAGGTTGATGGAACATGAATTTGGTTTTGGATTTTCATTTAGCCTTCACCCCAGTATTTTTCTTGTTGATTATCTGGTGAAGCTTTTACATCACGGCCACCTTTTCCGAGCACTCAAAGATGTTCATCATCATCTTCTGTTCTTTTTTCTAAAATCCTAGTTCCTGTTCTCTGATGAGTTTTTGAGCTTTTCAATTTGTGATTTGCTTTCTTCTAGGTTTTCTTCAGATTAGTTCTTACTTTTGGATGTCGTGTGAATTTTCTGATGAAGTTTGAGGTATGTAGCCCAGCTGAAGGTCTTTCCACATTCTACACATCTGTGGGGTCTTTCTCCAGTGTGAATTCTCAGGTGGCGCTTAAACTGTCCATTAAATCTGAAAGTCCTTCCACATTCATCACATTTGTATGGCTTATCACCCGTGTGGATTCTCTGGTGTTGCTTAAGGGTTTCAGCTTGACTAAAAGTCTTCCCACATTCGGCGCAGTGGTACGGTTTATCTCCAGTGTGAATCCTCAGGTGGTGTTTTAGAGTTCCGGCCCGACTGAAAGCATTTCCGCACTCGCTGCACCGATAAGGTCTTTCTCCCGTGTGGATTCTCTGATGCTGTTTTAGGTTTGCAGCTCGGCTGAAAGATTTTGCACATTCAGGACATTCGTATGTTCGTTTTTCCGTGTGAACTTTCACGTGGAAATTAAACTGCCCACTAAACCGAAAGGTTAATCCACATTCAGGGCACTGGTACGGCTTGTCTCCTGTGTGAATTCTCTGATGTTGTTTGAGGGTCTCGGCCCGACTGAAAGTCTTTCCACATTCGGGACACTGGAATGGTTTTTCTCCTGTGTGGATCCTCTGATGATGTGTAAGGTTTCTCGAACAACTGAACATTTTGCCACACTCATTGCACTGGTACGGTTTGTCTCCGAGGTGAATCTTCTGATGTTGCTTGAGGTGTGCAGCCCAGCTGAAACACTTGGTGCATTCGACACACTGGTATATTTTTGCTTCAGAATGAATTCTCTGGTGATATTTAAATTGTGCACTAAACCTAAAAGTCAATCCGCATTCAGTACACTGGTACGGTTTATCTCCTGTGTGGATCCTCTGATGCTGTTTGAGGGTTTCAGCTCGACTAAACATCTTCCCACATTCAGGACACTGGAATGGTTTTTCTCCCGTGTGGATTCTTTGGTGGTGTTTAAGGTTTCTAGAGCAGCTGAATGATTTACTACATTCACGGCATTCATACGGTTTCTCTCCCGTGTGAATTTTCTGGTGTTGTTTAAGATGTGCGGCCCAGCTGAATGTCTTTCCACATTCAGCACATTGGTATGTTTTTGTTTCGATATGAATTCTCTGGTGGTATTTAAACTGGGCACTGAACCTAAAGGCCAGACCACATTCAGAGCACTGGTACGGTTTTTCTCCTGTGTGAATTCTCAGGTGGTGTTTAAGACTTCTAGAACAAGTAAAGTTTTTTGTGCATTCAGTGCACTGGTACGGTTTACCTCCTGTACGAACAACCTTGATTTTTAGATCTTGTAATTTGGATTTTTCTCCGTAATTTGGTTGCAGCACCCTAGAATGTACCAGTTGAAGGTTTTCAGTTCTTCTTCTCTCCATGAAATTTGTCCCTAAACTCTCGATATGTACTTGCTTATGATCAGTCAAACACTCCTGCTGAGCTGAAGATAGACTTTCCTTCTCGTTCTTCAGATCAGAGTCCTTCACTTTATACTCAGTGGATTCATCATCACATGAACACTCTACAGCTAGCATGTCTTGCTTGGTAATGGAAGAAACTTCTACCTCCAGCAGTTCATCTTTGACTGCGATCAATTCTTCCTTATTAGTTCCGATGGATCCCTGACCCACAACATTGTTGGGAACCCAATTAATGTCCACTTGATTATCTTCTTCTTTAATGTGTATAGAAATGACTTCAGGAACTTCATTTTTGCCTGTCAAATCACCATTATTTGTGACTCTTTGTACAACTGCACTGTCTGCCTCCAAGGAATCCAAACAAAGGTGAGCCGTTCCCTCTCCAAAATGGCAGGAGGTTTCACACGTTTCTGTGTGGAGAAAACAACATAACAGCATTTTCATAACTGAATATAGTTCAGAATTTACCTGCAATAGACATTCATTACTTTAGAATTGCTTTTGGTCCTTGATCTTTCAGTACAAGTAAAAAGTTTGTAGATGCAAGGAGCTTCTGCCTTCTTTTGTCTGCTCCCATTTAGGGGTCGCCACAGCGGATCACCCATCTCCATCTATCCCTGTCTTTCACATCATTTTCTGCCACACTAACTGCCATCATGTCCTCCCTAACCACATCCACAAACCTTCTCTTTGGCCTTCCTTTTTTTACTACTGCCTGGTGGTTCCATCTTCAACACTCTTTGCCTGATGTACCCCTCATCTCTCCTCTGCATGTGCCCAAACCACCTCAATCTAGCCTCTCTCACTTGGTCACCAAACTGTTGTATCTAAGTTGTACCTCTAATATACTCATTCTTAATCCTGTCTATTTATTTATTTATTCGAACCAAAATTAAATGCAATCCAACATGTTAACTATATGTTGGGGCGGAGTGGTGGCTCTGAGGTTATGGATCTGTGCTGGTATCCAGAAGGTTGCTGGTTCGAATCCCCATCACTGCCAAAAAGAGATCCTACTCTGCTGGGCCCTTGAGCTGACCCTGCGCTCTGACCCCAAGGGGTATGCGAAAACTAACAAATTCCTAATACAAGAAATTGTATAAGGTGAAATAAAGAACAAAACAAAAAAACAATACATCACAATGCAATGTATATGCATGTGGTGCATTTAGTTTCAGCACATTTTTATCTTGTCCTAATTAAAAACATATCAATCAAATCATCGAAGGCTTTTCACTATGGCACACAATTTTCATGACAATTTAAATTGCAATCCAAAAGTGTATTGTGTTTTAATTCATGTCTGTAGATTGTGTGTTATAATTAAAAGCAAGGCAAACGTATTGTATTTCGCTTAGCGTCTGCTCCCAGTGTATATTCAGTTTCGTCACCATTAAAATGTGGCCGCGAATCGAAATGCAATACACAAAAAATCATTAAATAACTATTTATTTGTTTAAAAAAATGATTATAGATGTATGTTGGTGTGCACTCCAATGGACTGCACTTAGTACCCAGAGCTAATGAGATATGAGATATTTAGCTGAATTCCCCCTTGCTCACCAACAATTTTGAGAGTTTGTTTGCTTTGATTTTCATTTTAAGCCCTGGTTTATAACTAGGGTATATTCATTTTGTGCCTTTTATTCAATACTAGCAGTCCTCTGCAGCTCCACACGCGTAGAAGTGAAACAGGAGAAACTTTAAAAAGCAATAAACAAGCAGGTATCGCTAGCTAAGCGGAGGCAAGGTACGCTCTAAAACGTGGCAACGAGGTAGAACGATTCAAACGGAGGCTGGTGCGTGAGTGTGGAGGGCCCCGTCCAGCTCCCTACTCCTGACGTCACGCTTCCCCCTCACCTCAACCCGCAGCCTCTCCTTTGGATTAGCACAAATATATCTCAACTGCAAGCGAACTATGATATGTTAACGCGATGAGAGAAGTCGCAAAATCAACCGTAATGTTCAAGCAAATTATAGTAAAAAAACCCGTTCTAAATCTGTTAAGTAGTTCTCATATTCGCTAGCTAAGCGGAAGGAAAGGCACACTCCGAGGCTGGTGCATGAGTGAGGAGGGCCCTGCCCAGCTCCCCACTCCTGACGTCACGCTTCCCCCTCCTCTCTGCCCGCAGCCTCTGTCTCGGATTAGCGCAAATAAATCGCTCCTGCAAGCAAACTATGATACTTCACGCAATGACAGAAGTCGCAAAATCAACCGGAATGTTCAAGCAAGTTATTGAGAAAAACCTGATCTAAATCTGTTAAGTAGTTCTCTCGTGAAAAACGGACAGACATACAGACTTTGGATTTTATATATAGAGAGATTTGAATGATATGTTCAAATTACTTTATCTCGATTTTGTCTTTTGGACTAATCATACTGCACAAGTGCCAAAATCCTTGTAAACAATATTTAACTGCCTCCACCATAATGAACCACAACAAGAAGAGCAACAGCTCTATTCTCCATTAAACATATTGATTGTGATTGTTGTTGATGGCAAAGGAAATACATTTAATGAAGGTCATACAATTTGTTGAAGACATTTGAGGTTTATTATTAATTAATGTTCATTTTGACTTCTATTATTTTTTCTAAATTCTTGTTATCAGAATTCTCACCTGTACATCCACATGCTTGTTGAGCTGAGGACAGCCTTTTCTGGCCACACTGTAGCTGGCTTTCTTTAGATGTGTACATGACTAATTTATTTTCATCTGCGCTCTCCACAGCAGGAATCTCTTCTTTAATGGAAGAAGAACATTCAACAGTGATTCCCTCATTAGCTCTATTTGACTTCAGCTCCTCTACCTTAGTACTGATGGATTCCTGCTCCAAATTGCTATTGGGAATTCTAGGGAATCCTTTTGGCTTAATGGCACTAGACATCTGCCCAGGAGTTTCCTCTTCAATTTTCCAAAACACAGCATCTGCAGCTCTCTGCACAGCCACACTGTCCTGGTAAAAGTGAGACGTTTCCTCTGAAATATGGATAGAAGCTAATGAAAGTCCTGCATATGAAAAAAGAAAACAACAGAAAAAGACTTATAAATACAATGTCATTAAAATCATTTTAGAACCATTTTTTAACCTGGTAACTCAGCCCAACATGGTGAATCAAAACTGTAATCCGGCCATCCTATTTTTGTGTCTAACTAGTGGTTTGCATCTTTCAGTGTGGCCTCTGTGTTTCCCTTCATGAAGTCTTCTGAGGATAGTCATCTCTGACATGTCCACGTCGGCCCCCTGATGACTGTTTCTGATCTGTTGGACAGGTGTTTGGAGCTTTTTCTTTACCATTGAAAGGATTTGTCTGTCTTCAGCAGTGGAGGTCTGCCTTGGCCTACCAGTCCCTTTGTGATTACTGAGCTCACCAGTGTGTTCTTTCTTCCGAAGGGTAATCCAGTCAGTTGATTTAGGTCATCCTAACATTTTACCAATATCTCTTGTTTTTCAGCTTCATAGTGGATTCTTTGACTTTCTTTGGCACAACTCTTTTCCTCGTGTTGAACAATAGCAACTACACACTCCAAAGGGTAGAAGCAAGCCAAGGTATCTTATGAAGCCATGAAACACACTTGTGTGTGTGGATTCCAATGCCCCAATACAGTGATGGAAACATTGTGCTGTAAAAATGTCACCTTCCGTTAGATGAGATATAAAAAACAAAGTCCCGACTATCTGTGGGCATAACAGATCCCTGAGCATCTTTCAAAAAAGAGTAGGGTGTTTTCCAATGTCCTGGCTGAGTTGTCCACCATGGCCCTGTCCATTCTGGTCCAATAATTATCCTCTGTCTGTAACTGGATGTTTCCTTGCTTCACCAACACACAGCTACTGTGTTGTAAGCATACTGGCACAAGAATGGCTGCCGTTGCATCATCCAGCAGGATGCTGAATATTAGTGGTGGTTAATGTGGTTCTTCACGGTCTAAATAAAGTGCTTTGATTACCTACAAAAGGGCTATATTATTATTATTATTATTATTATTACTGCTCTTCGATCTGCACTTAAAAACCCATAATGACAAAGTGAAGACATGGTTTCGGAAAGGTTTGCAAATTTCATAAAAATCAAAAACTGAAACCTCTCATTTCTATAAGTATTTAGACCTTTTGCGATGGGACTCCAAATTCTGGTCAGGTCCATCATCCCTTTTGCTTTAATTCTCCTTCAGATGTGCCAGAACTGGATTGGAGTCCAGGTGTGGCAAATTGTATTGACTGGACACACAGTTATTTAGAAAGGCTCACACATGTGTAGATAAAGTCCAGCAATTCACAATGCATGTCAGGACATAAACTAAGCCATGAAGTCCAAGGGACAATCTGGAGACCTCCACAATCAAATTCTGGTAAGGTAAAGGATAAGGGCAAGTGGATGAAAACATTTCTAAAACTTGGAGTAATCTCAGGAGCACATTAGCATTAAGTATGGAACCACCATGACCCTTCCCAGAGTTGCCCATCCGGCCAAACTAAGTAGACCTGGACAACAAGGGACTTGGTCAAGGAAGTAACCAATATTCCAATGGACACTCTAACAGAGTTTCAAAAGTCATCTGCTGAGATGAGAGAACCTGTCAGAAGGGTGGCCATCCCAACAGTGCGTCAGCAATCAGGTGGTTATGGTAGAGTGGCTAACTCTGGCTTAGAGTTTTCCAAACAACAAAGGACTATGACAGGATGAGGAAAACGAGACAAACATTGAACTCATTCACCAGGACTCCAAGCACTATGCCTGGGAAAGGCCAGGGACTGCTCATCACCTGCTTAATACCATCCCTACAGTAAAGAACAGTCAAGGCAAAATCATATAATGGGGTTGTTTCTCAGTGGCAGATACAGGAAGACTTGTCAAAGCCAAAGACAGAGAGGTCCTTGCAGACAAACCTGCTCCAGAGTACATGTGACCACATATTGAGGTGATGGTTCACCTTTCAGGACAACAACGTCCGGATCCATATAGCCAAGACAGCACTGAAGTGGATTTGGGACAAGTCTCTGTTCTTGAATTGTCAAGCCAAAGCCTGGACTTAAACCCCATAGAACATCTGTGAAGAGACCTAAAAATGGCAGTTTACTGACACTTACCATCCAATCTAACAAAGCTTGAGAGGATCTGACAGGAAGGTCCGCCCTAACCCAGGCGTGAAAAGCTTGTACAGACTTACCTAAGAAGAGCTGAAACTGTAACTGCTGCCAAAGGGGCTTCTACAAAGTACAAGATCAAGGGTCTGAATACTTGCATGAATGAGAGATTTCAGTTTTTGATTTTTAATAAATCAAATACATCTTTCTGTACACCTGTTTTCACTTTGTCATTACAGGTTATTGAGTGTAGATCGATGGGCAAAATGGTAAATTTGTCCATTTAAAATTAAATGTTCAAAGCAATAAAATTTACAGAAATTTAAGGTGTCTGAATACTTTCTGAAAATACTTGATGTTACTGAAATACTAGAAGAGCACAAGGCAGGAATGGAGAAGGACTTCTAAAGGACCTCCTACAATCCACGATGGACTTGCTGTTTTTGTCCTTTCCAGTGGGAGCAACAGATTGCATCAAGTATGAATCCTCTTATGACAAACGGATTATTAAGAAATGGAGAGAGCAAGGCAGAAGAACATTTTGAGATCATGACTGAAAATGTTGGTGTGATAGCAATTGAAAATTTCTCATTTAAGAAATTTTGCTAATAATAACTGAAATCATGGTACTACCACCACTAGGCTGGACTGGAATGCAATTTTGATTTCCACCAGACACAATAATGTATATAACCAAAAAGTTTTTTTTATTATTATTATTTTGACCCATGTGTCCATGCAAAATTTCTTCCTATTTTGGAAAACTCCAGAAAGGTATCAATGTGTTTCTTATAGAACAGTGACTCCTTCATTTCTGCTCATTTTCAAACAACCCTTTCATGATTTTTGGAGTCATAAACACTGCTTCAGGCAAAATAAACTTTCATTTTTTTTCTGGCATGGTTTGTGAGTCTGGGCGACTATAAGCTTTTCTTATGAAGTGAATTGATGTTACTTTCAATTTTCTGAATATTCACCGTCGTCTCGGATCTTCTCGGCTCTTCTCTGCTCTCCTGTCTATGGTTTCTTGGAGTTCCAGAGTTTCAAAAACACTGGAATTATTGTTGGTGGTCACTTTCTGCAGTTCTTCAAGGTTCCCTTTGCTTCAGAATCTTATGTTACTATAGAAGCAGTGTCATCAGACAATATATGGAGACTCATATTAGCTAGGATACATGTGAATCGGTCATAATTGTTTGCTATTTTCATAGCTGCTTCTTGATATCCTATTACTAGATTGATTAGAGTGAGAGAAATGATTATGTTATAAGAAATACATGACCATGTTCATGAAACAAGAATCAAAGCTTAGTGATATTTTATCATTTACAGTGCCCTCCATAATGTTTGGGACATATACAGATTTTTCCTTGATTCCCCCCTCTGCTCCACAGTTTAAAATGACAAATCAAACAACTCAGACAGCATTAAAGTGCACTTTGCGGACTTTGATTTAAGTGGATTTGCGTACATTTCAGCCACACCATGAAGAAATACAAAGGACCCAACCCTCTGGCATTTCATGGCACCATTACATTTGGGACATAGCAATGACCCAGTGGGAACGTGCACACGCCTCTCCAAGGATGACTGGGGTGTTTGGCTGATCGTACATTCATGTAGAAATGCAAGCGGATCAGTCAAGTGCTTCATTCACACCTTGGAGCAGGTGAAAGACAAAACCTGAACCCAATCACGGCTATAAAGGGAGCCTGCACGGAAGAGAAGGAAACAAGAAAAGGAACGAGAAAATAAAAGAGAAGAGACAAAATAAGAAATGGAGAGGTTAAGGGTGTTAGAAAAGGGCAGGATGATGAGAAGCCCATGCTGGGATTAAAGGTGGCAGGTGATTGAGAGCATGCCCAGGAAAGTGAGCCGCAGGAGAGCAGGGCTGGAGTAGGGGCACTCCTATTGAGCTACGCAGGAGAGTAGAAGCAGATCCATTGTGTGGCGTGACGCTGAATGGCTGAAGCCAAGATGTGAATGGGATTCGGAGGGGAGTCCTACAGATGCTGAGGAGCTGGTGGGGGGGAAACCAAAGTGGAGTTTAATAGATGACTACACCTGTTAGCAGGCATCTCTTTATGCTTCAAGGTCCCTGGTGAGATAAGCTGAGGAGATGCCAGGTTTTTAGAAAGAGGTTTGCGTTTCTAAGGGAATAATCTGCCTGGGATTTCAACCTTGTTTTTATTGGCTTTATTTATTGTATACTTTAACCTCCATCTTACACATCATTTTATGGATTATTTACTTAAAAGAGATCAGCACTGCACTTATGGAGACTTTACCGTTGTTTTTTTTTTTTGTGAATAAAAGCACTGGACACTTTGCATCAACCCCTTGCTGACTGTGTGTGTCCTCACTTGTCGCGGCTCATCCTCAGGTACATCACTGATACTTCCAGAAGCAACCAGGGATTGGGGAGCCGACAAGGACCATCACAGTCACAATTAACAAACCCAAAATGTTTTAAAGGTGTCCTTCTCAGGATGCAGTTTTAGCTTTTCTGTCTCCTCTAAATGGATCATACAAAGTCTCAACGTAGTGTTTCAAGCTAAGACTCAGTTATATTTTCCCATAGACCATTACTATTATTATTATTACTTGAGTTCCACACATCCATTGAAGGCAGAAGAAGGCTTGCTGCTTTTTCTCCCATGTGAATTTTCTGGTGGCGTTTAAACTGTCCACTAAACCTGAAACTGTCCCCACATTCAGCACATCTGTATGGTTTGTCACCAGTGTGAATTCTCAGATGCTGTTTTAGGTTCTCTGCTCGACTGAAAGTCTTTCCACATTCAGGACACAGGAACGGTCGCTCCCCGGTGTGAATTCTCAAGTGCTGATTAAGGTTTGTAAAACAGCTGAAATTCTTTCCGCACTCCGAGCAGCGGTACACTCGTTCTCCTTTGTGAATCATCTTGTGTTGTTTCAGCATCCGAGAGCAGGTGAAGGATTTCCCACATTCCTTGCACTGGTACGATTTTTCGCCTCTGTGAATTCTCATGTGAAATTTAAACTGTCCACTAAAGCGGAAGGTGAGACCGCATTCTGCACATCGGTAGGGTTTGTCTCCCGTGTGAATTCTCTGGTGCTCTTTAAGGTTTGCAGCACGGCTGAAAGTCTTTCCACACTCTGTGCACTGGTACGGTTTTTCGCCTGTGTGAATTCTCTGGTGGTGCTTTAGGTTTCTATTACAGCTGAAAGTTCTCCCACATTCATTACACTGGAAGGGTTTTTCTCCTGTGTGAATCCTCTGGTGTTGCTTAAGGTGAGCAGACCGACTGAAAGACTTGGAGCATTCGGTGCATTGGTAGTTTTTTTTTTCGGTGTGGGTTCTCTGGTGATATTTGAACTGTCCGTTAAACCTAAACGTCAGTCCACATTCAGAACATTGGTAAGGTTTGTCTTCCATGTGAATTCTCTGATGCTGCTTAAGGTTTTTTGAACAGCCAAAGATCTTTCCACACTCTCTACATTCATAAGGTTTGGTCCCTGTATGAATTCTCTTGTGGATTTTAAGATGACGCAGTTTCATGAAGGTCATACAGCATTCATCACAGCAATGCAACTCAGATCTGCTCTCAATATTTTCATCACATGTCAGGTTCTCTCCTAAACTCTTCATATACTCACTTCCAGGCCCACAGTCTTGCTGAGGTAAAGATGATCTGACTTGCACAGACTCTAATGTAGCTTCCTTAACTTTATACAGAGTGAGAATATCTTCACCATCACATTCCACAGCAAGAATCTGGCCCTTAACACTGGTAGAAAACCCCAACTTGGAGACCTCCTCTTTAAAACCAACAAACTCTTCCTTAATACTGTTAATGTATCCCTGCTCCATACCGTCAACTGAAACACCACTAAAGTCCACTTGAGTATCCTCTTCTTGCTTAATGTTACCAGAAACTCCCTCTTCAGTTTCCAAACATCCAGCTTCTGCATCTCTCTGCCCAGCCAAACTGCCCAGCTCCAAGAGGCCCTGTCCAAAGTGAGCTATTCCCTCTACAACATGGCAAGAGGCTTGAGGAGGTCCTGCGTGTAAAGACAACAAAATAAGACGGTCATGCGTGAACTTAACTCAAATACTTCTACTACTCACCTACAATGCACCTCATTCAAACATCACTAAGTGCAGGTCTACACTGCTTAACAGATACAATTCCATTAGAAATTGAAGATCAGCTATATAGCAATGCAAAATTCTTGCTTCAGAACTTAAATATCTTCCTAAAGCATCTTCAGGTAGTGTTCACTATGAAAGGTGAAATAAAATGAATGACTGAAGACTTTTCTACATCAATTCTATGTTTTTACTTTCTCGTTTATGAAGTATAGGGAAAATACTGTAATTGTCCAAAAATTCAACCTCGAGATTTTGATGAATCTCAACGTTTTAGACCTCCCTGAGTCTAATTTACTTTCTCATAGGGAAAGTATTGTAATAGTCCAAAAATTCAAGTAACATTTTAGACCTCCCTGAGTCCGATTTACTTTCTCTTAGGGAAACTATTGTAATCATCAAAAAGTTTGATTTTAAGATTTTGATGAATCTCAATGTTTTAGACCTCCCTGAGTCCGAAAATATCATTTTTAGAATTATGTCTGTGTGCAAACATAAAACCTTGAGTACGCTTTCTGTTAGGTCAACCAAATTTTCCATACAAGTATTAGATAGAAAACTTTTGGGGTACTTCCGCTAACCGGAAGTGATACTTTTTTATTCATGCAGATCGATTTATTCAACTTTACTTTTATCATAATTGTTCAATATACTATTAGTTTGATTTGATTTGTTATTTATGGTTCTTTAATGTACAAAACATAGATAGATAGATAGATAGATAGATAGATAGATAGATAGATAGATAGATAGATAGATAGATAGATAGATAGATAGATAGATAGATAGATAGATAGATAGATAGATAGATAGATAGATAGATAGATACTTTATTAATCCCAAGGGGAAATTCACATACTCCAGCAGCAGCATACTGATACAAAAAACAATATTAAAGTAAAGAGTAATAAAAATGCAGGTAAAAACAGACAAAAACTTTGAATAATGTTAACATTTACCCCTCCGGGTGGAAATGAAAAGTCGCATAGTTTGGCGGAGGAAGGATCTCCTTAGTCTGTCAGTGGAGCAGGACGGTGACAGCAGTCTGTCGCTGAAGCTGCTCCTCTGTCTGGAGATGACACTGTTTAGTAGATGCAGTGGATTCTCCATTATTGATAGGAGCCTGCTCAGCGCCCGTCGCTCTGCCACGGATGTCAAACTGTCCAGCTCCATGCCTACAATAGAGCCTGCTTTCCTCACCAGTTTGTCCAGGTTATATATAATATTATTATATATAATTAATATAATATTATATATAAATATATTTATATTATATATAAATAGTTCATATAATATTATATATAAAATATAATCATTGTCTTGCGGTTTACTCCTCAAATATCCATTCCCATATCTGAGTATACGAGAAAGTCCACTCCCAATTTTTTTACAGTGTCACAAAATGAGTGAATATTCAGTTTAACATATAAAATACTGTTAGAAGTTTAAAAAGTTTACCGCTAAGTTATTTTTGGTGAGAACAACTTACTGTAAACGTTTATTGCAAATATCCATTTCAGTTAAATCAGCAGGAATCGTTGGCCACTCCTTCACATAATACTGATCTTTTTGTATCCTAGTACAAATCTCTCCATAACACTTCAACAGGATCTGATGTAGGGTTTGACTTGGCTTTTCTTAAAAATCTCCACTTCAGCTTTGTACGTCATATTTTGGCTCTTTGTCCAGCTGTCTGATCCTGTCGTTTTCTTCTTCAATCTTTGACAGATGACTCCATAATCAACTCGGATATTCTTTGGTATGTTGTCCAATTCAGACTTCACTCCAAGAAAGCAAGCTGCTGGAAGCTTCTCCAAACCATGCTGCACCTTCCATTATGCTACATACGTTGCACAAGTTCACTTGAAAAACATTTTTGGTTTTGTACCAAAGACGATGCTTTGCACTACGGAAAAATAACTTCAACTTTGCGTGATCTGTAGAGCAAATTTTATCCTAAGTATTGTTCAACTCCCAGAAACCATTAGCAAATGTCATTTTTGCATTTATTTTCTTTTTGAAACCAAAAGTTTCTTCCTTCTCCAATTGCCATGTAAAGAAAATATGTCCTGTCTGTCTCTTAACCGATTCATGTGCCTTCACATGTGCACTGCAGCAAAAGAAGCCTTTAGATCTTTTTATGATAGCCTTGTAGACCTCAGAGACCTTTGATTAGGGGTGTTTACTGAACCTGATGAGATGACCTGCCTTTAATAAACTGCCAGTGATCTTACATTTTCACAACTTGTAGGTAATTTGGTATTTGCTATACTGTATTACTCCTCAAGGGGAAACTATCTTTTTGCATGAACTTTGGAGGTAAGAGCATGGGGTCAGCCATTGTAAAGTGTCCCTGGAACAATTTTCAGGTTAATGGCCTTGCTCAAGGCCCAAACAGAGTGGGATCCCTTCTAGCAGTAACGGGATTTTTAGATAATCTGTTTCACCACGGAACAACTCACACAGTGGAAATTAAATTTTAAATTTCTTTAGAACATTTCCTAGATAATGTGTCATCGGTCATTCTTATGAAGATCTCTGTTGGAGGCAGTGTGCAATGGAAAATTAGGCACTAGACTAAAACTTTCAATATATTCATATATATATGAATTTCCCCATGGAATTAATAAAGTTATACAATATATATATATAGTCCCAGAAAACACGATATGGGGGGCTCCTTACCAGGCTGAGGTACTTTTGCAATTATACAGGTCAGGGATGGATGGGCTGCCCACCCGGGTTGGAAGGTCTGAAGGGAACTGTCCTCTGTGGACAGATAACCCCCCTGTGACGATGTGGTTTTGCTGCATGCTCCCGTCTTCTGTCCGGGAGCCCTTAACCCGACACCATCGGTAATGTTACCGATGAGCTAAGCAGTGAGGCAACAACATAGCAAGGGGATGGTGCAAAAGTGTCAAGTGCTTTTATTAAAACCAACACAACAAAACAGTGTTCAAATAAATAAAGTGCAGTGATTCAAAATGTCAATAAATAAATAATCCATAAAAACAGAGTGAAATTGTGGAGGTTAAAATCATTAGAAAAAGTCTTCTAAAAACAACGAGGTTAAAACCATGCAGAAAGCAGTCCTTTTTTAAAAAAAACCAATAACAACAACCCCGGTGTCTCCTTTCCTCTGGCGGCTCCCCTGCTTCACCCATCTGGGCCGTGCAACAGGAGAGTCGACCCCTCAGCAGCTGGCCTTCTCTCCACTGTCCTACTGTTCGGTTCACCTTACCGATCCCTGGCTCCGGTAGGCCCCGCCAAACAGTGACTTGGGATTCCCTAATGACCAGGGCTCTCACGGTGGAGAAATCCACATCCCAAGTCCCGACTCCCACTGCCTTCCGCGGAGAGTCATCTGCCCTTCATCACTGGTCACTCCCACTACATGATCACTCAGCGGGAGTGACCACCACTACTGCTCCCAGGTGTCGGCCCAACACCCAGGCTTCCTGTACAGCTGCATGCGCGAGCCTGCACTCGCTCGCTCGCTTGCTCTCCCACACCGGCTTTCTCTCTCCACTTCCTGCTTTCTCCTGCAACCTCCGTTCGTTCTCATTCTCTCTCTTTTTTTTCCCCTAACCGACTCGTGCTTCTATTTTATCAAGAGGGCATGGCAGCTGTAGCAAATTAGCAGCCCCAGAAACAATCACGGATGCGGGCGTTCTCACTTAGGTGAGAAACGCCCACATCGCGAATAGCCCTGAGAACTGCTTCAGCCACACCACCACCATGCCCCCTCGCTAAGCCATGAGCGCGGTGATTATTTATTTTAAAACGGGCCTTTGATGGGAGCTGTGGACCCGCTATAGCACACCCCCTCCAGTAGATGGGATGGCAGTTCTGTGGCTGGGGCTCCTGTTGGTGCATCCGCAGTGTAGCTTGGGAGCTGTAGTCCTGGTGTGGAGCCCTACTGGGGTATTTGGGGATTAGCTGTTCTCGGAAGTGCTTCCTAGGTATGATGTTGGGACACTGGAAATATTCCCATCTCTGACATAAAAGAAGCTGCTTTGCAGCTCTTAGAGAGTTGAAGTGAGGAAGACGTGGACAAGGCTGGAGGAGAAGTCAGTAAGGAGGTGGAAAACACACAGTAAAGAGAAACCTTGGACTGTACAGTTGTGTATTGTGAAGAGACGCCTGTCAATAGCCACTTCCTTATTAATAAACTATTATTTGCAATGAGGACTTGGCATTGTGCAATAGGGTGCTGCTACAGTCCTGTTCTGTTTAATTTGATCAGTTTGGCCAAAACTAAAGCATTCAAGTGAGGTTGACATTTCAAATGTCCATACAGGATACAGTGGGCTCAGAAAGTATTCAAATCCCTTAATTTTTTCATATTTTGCTATGTTGTAGCCTTGTACTAAAATCATATTAAGTAATTTTCTCCACATCAAGCAACACTCAGTACCCAGAATGCAAAGCAAAAACAGGATTTTACAAACTTTTGCAAATATATTTAAAAGAAACTGAAATATCACAATTATGAAAAGTATTCAGATCCTTTCCTATAACACTTGAAATCAGGCTCAGGTGCATCCCATTCTATTGATCTTCATTGGGATTTTTCTACACCTTATTTTGAATCAACCAGTAGTCGATTCAATCAATTAGACACAATTAGGAAAGGTACATACCTGTCTATATAAGGCCCCAAAGTTGATAATGTGTATCAGAGCAAAAAAACACACCATGAGACTAAAGGAATCACCTGCAGACCTTAGAGACGAGATTATGTTGAGGCACAGATCATGTTAAGCTTGGCTTCCATAATTGTTAAATGGAATAAGTCTAGAACAACCCTGACTCTTCCTAGAACTGGTGAGAGGGAGGACCCGATGTTCACTCTAGCTAAGCTCCAGAGAACCTATGTGGAGATAAGAGAAGCTTCAAGAAGTACAACTATTACTGTGACACTCCATCAATCTAGGCTTTATAAGACAAGTGGCCTAATAAAAGCTTGTCCTTAGTAAAAGACATATGGAAGCCAGCTTGAAGTTTCCAAAATGCCACCTAAAGGACTCTCACAAAGTGCAAAACCAGATTCTTTGGACTGATGAAACCAAGGCAATAATGGCCTGATATTACGGAGAAACAGGGAAGGAGGAACATATTACACTTGAAAGAGACAACAAAATGGAGCACTGTTTCAACGGAGATTACTGTATTTCAGTGGTTTTCAATTTAATTGGTGGGGTTGCAGGTTTTAATTTCAACCAATTTCATAATGGCATGTCATTCTTACCTTTAAAAGAAGACTCCACCGAGATATTTGTTTTATATTACTTACATGTAGTGATGGCAGAGAAATGTTTTAATCTCATGTCTGTACTTATAATGGAGTTAGCAAAGCTTCTGAAAGAATAGGCATCTATGGTAACCAATGCAGGACAACAGTAAAAAATATTAAAAATGTCCATGAAATAATTCCATGTTGCACATGTCGCATAATACACATATGCTTATACCATCCCAAACGCATGTATTTTTTACTTAAATATTATTAAATGCCCTCATGAAGTAAAACAGAATGCACTCAAACATGATGGAGCATTTAAATGGAAGACTCGCCTCCTCCCTCATTCATTGGTCCAGCCCAGTAATGGCTTCTTCATTGGCTAAGAGTGTGTGCTTCACTCCATCACTCCAACTTCTCTCTTCAAGAATGTTCTGGAGTTTCTTCAAGTGCTGGCACTTAAAAGATTTTGATCTTCGTGACCTATATTCAACTTAGCTACAGCATGTATTTTTTATATTTGTCATTTTACAACAACATTTTCCTTTGACCTTTTCTTATCTACATGCTTACCTTCTGGTTCACAGGCTTGCGAAGGTGATGAACGAATGCTGTCCACAGTTGCTGGACTGGTTTCTTTAACTTCATTTACCGTGGTCATCTCTTTCTTTATACTGGAAGAAATCTCCACTTCCAAAACCTCCTCTTTGATGTTAGTTAATCCTTCCTCCATGAGGTCAAGCGATCCCTGCTTTATCCTTTCTTCTGAAATACCAGAAATGTCTATATGGTAATCTTCTTTCTTAATGAAACCAGAAATCATCTGAGAGGGTTTTCCTTCAGTTTCTAAAGAGCCAGTGATGACAATTTTCTGTACGGTCGGACTGTTCTTACAAAAATGGTCGATTCTCTGTGAAATATGAATTGGGGCTTCAGGAAGTCCTGTGAGAAAAGACAAAGGCAGTCACACTTGAAAACTGAACATTTTTAAGGATCTAAACTAAAATGAAGAAATATACAGATATAAGACCAATAACCAGGAAGATTATTTTCTGTGTCATATTAGTCAACTAGAACATCAGTCTATTATTGAAAGCTAATTTTGTGGCATTTTTCGAAAACAGCTATATAAACTGGAGACTTACGCCTACGTCACATTACACGACTTTTCCATTAACTTTCATCAACAGCCTTTTATTATATAATCTTAGTGAGTTGGCATTGCACTCTTATGAAGCAGATCACCTAGTGAGACATAAACTCCAAGTCTGTACGATAAATCATCTTTAGTTGGAGGGGCAGGATGTGTGTGCAGGACAGTTGACAACTAATTAATGCTCACCCAGAAGTACAATACATAGACGAGAGGTACTGACAAGAAATAAGGAACATGCTTGTTTAGAATCTCACAAATAGAAGAGTAGCTCGTCTGTCTGATGTCTCGTATCCATATTACTAAACGAGAATGGTAAACCGGATATGGACGCAGGGACCTGTCCGTGGACGCAAAAAACATAGTGCGCAAGTGCCACACAAAGCCCCCCCCCCAGAGTGAAAAGGGAGAGACTACGCATGTGCGCAGGTGCCACACAAAGCCCCCTCGCACCAGAGCAAAACGGGAGAGACTACGAACCGTCAGAGTAGGAAACAAAGTAAAGTGTCATAAAGAGGTTAAAGAACAGGGACAAACACATGGAGAGCAGGTTACAGAACAAAGCCCCCCTCCCCAGAGCGAAACGAGAGAGACTACGAACCGTCTGACATGCCGCAAGCAGGATAAAGCGAGGTCAGAAATAAAACACAGAGTAGGAAACAAAGTAAAACTTCATAAAGAGATTAAAGAACGGGGACGAACACATGGAGAGCGGGTTACAGATGATGAAAACTGGAATGCAACAACTTCAAAAAAACCTAGGCACGAAACACATGCACACCGAGATACAGAATATAAAAGCAGAAACAACAACAGTTAAACATCCACACCACACAGCGGAGGCGGACCCGGAAGGTGCAGGCGCCAACATCGTGCGTCGGAAGGCGCGGTAAAGTACAAAAGGCAAAGGCGCCTACACAACATGGTAAAAACCGACATAATACGGAAGGCGCAGGCGTCGCCGCCATATTGTGAGTGGCACTAATGCATGGTGAAGGCGCCGGAGGAGACATAGTAAAACATGAGGAGTCAATGCCCTGCCCCAGAGTGAAACGGGACACACTACGGAGTCCACAAAGGTTCATACATCAAACCCGAGATGGTACGGACACGCGTCTGAAACCGCGGAAGCAAAACTGTCTAGGCTCCAAAACCAAACAGCTCAACAACTAACACAGCTTCAACACCGAGCCCGCGTGGACAGATCTAATGAACGTGGACGCCTACAACGCGCGTCTCAAACTGCGTAGGCAAAGCAGGCACGGATTCAACACGACACAGCTCGAGTGACCGAGATACAAACACGCGCCTGCCTGGATATAATTAATGAACGCAGGCGCCTACAACGTGCGTCTGAAATGCCGCAGACCAGGCAGGAACTGCTCCAAAAAGAAAGAGCTCGACTAAACGAGATACAAAGTGAAATGGGAAATACTACAGAGTCCACAGTGCTCCACAATGCACCGTATAATAGTTCGGAAAGAGCTTCGTAGTAACAGTGGGGAGACCCAGAGTGACACGGGCGAACGCTCCGTATTAAACATACGTCATCCTCACACGTCCAAACTATACAGCATAGGTGAATCACATTATAGTAATGCATTATTAACAGTACGATAAACATTACAGTATCGCAAACAAATGAAAGTTATTACTCGAAAAAGGGAAAATATATTCACCACGGACCAGGTGTCATTGAAACAAAAGCAGAATAAAGCGAGATCAGAAATGAAAGACAGAGTAGAAAGCAAAGTAAAACGTCATAAACAGGTTAAACGAGGGGGCCAAATACATGGACAGCAGGTTACAGATAATGAAGACCGGAATTCAAAAGCTTCAAAAACAAAAGCTCGACTGATCGAGATACAAACTGAAACGGGAAATACTACGGGGTCCGCAGTAGTCCACAATGCACCGCATAATAGTACAGACGGAGCTCCGTATTAACAGTGGGAGGCCCCAGAGTGACACGGGCGAACGCTCTGTATTAAACGTGCGTCATCCTCACACGTGCCTGCCCAGCGGGCACGGGTTCAAAACGCCGGGGGTAGGCGAGCGAAGCGAGCAGGGGGTGAAGCCCCCTTGTTTTACATACGAAAACAGAATGGAAAATAGAAAATAGAGGCCAAAACTGCGGCTGAACTCCCCGCAGATGTTAACCTTTAGTACAGTGGCTTTGTCAGGCAGCATGGGGGCTATGGACATAAGAGAAGCCTGTCTGTCCAATGTCTTGTATTATACATAGAATAACAAAATGTCATAAACGAAAACTGCTGCTGAACTCACGCCAGCTGTTAACCATTCGTACAGCTCCGGCTCTGTCAGGCAGCACACTGTTTGCTGTCAGAAAAGGAGGCAGGCATGACTGTACTGGAAGACTGGCACTGGCTTGATAAAAGTGGCATAGATTGTGATTGTGAGTTGTGAACTTTGACATGGTACGGTGACAAGGTCAGAGACTGTGGTTGTTAAGTCTGAAAATGCGTGTAATGCGATGATGGCTTTAAATGAGCATGGACGGCTTAAATGAAACATTTTTTTCTTTTTTTTCCCTTGTACATTTTAAACCTAGAAGCAACTAAAATAAAAGGAACATATAATATTTCTTACTCTTTTTTTTTTTAAATGAAAACAGCTTTGAATATCAGTGTAAGCAACTTTGATATTAAGCTTCTCTGAATGAATGTCTTAGCAAACAAGACATTAGTGCATCATTAGATTTGTCTAGCATGTTATGAAGTAGACTAAATATTTTACCCAATATCAATAAATAACTTTTTGTGCCACTACCAGAGTCACAGAGCAAATATTCATGCATACATGCAGTGCATAATACTACGGGTCAAATGTTTTAGAACACCTCTGTTTTTATGGGAATGCATGCAGTTTAATGTCTTAATGTTTCATGAAATCAAAGCACAAAACAAATAAATAATGGCAAATAATAAAATAAGTCAAGGAATCATTAAGTGTACAAAATTTTATTGAAATTTGTGATTCATTAAAGTAGCCACCTTTTGCTGATGTAACAGCCAAACTGTGGTAACTCTTTGATTCAGAATGCCACTCACTCTGGCAGTGCCAGTCACCAACTCTGCCACCAGAATAAGACCCCCAGAGCATCACCCTTCCTCCTCCATGTCTGACAGTTGGTCTCACACATTGATGAACTTGATTAACCAACTCAACGGCATACAGACACCCTGCATGAGAAACCGAAGATTTCAAATTTGGATTCACCGGTACATAAGACTTTCTTCCAGACAGATGGCATTTCAAGGCCCTATTTTGTCCTTTAAGGAATGGCGTTCCCTGACAAACCGACAGCACAAAGTCTCCGCTTCACAGTAGAAACTGAGACTTGCGTTTTTCGACCTGCACTGTTTAGCTGTGCTTGAAGCTGCTGTGCTGTGAGGCGCCCTGTGATCACGCAAGCTGGTGACCCGCAGAAACTTGTCTTCTGATTGGGTGGTGACTTTGGGTCTGCCAGATCTCTTCCTGTCAGAGTTTCTTCCAGTTTCCAATTGCCTTTGGATTGTGTAGTTGGTCTGCCGTATTTTTTTTAGAAAAGCCTGACTTGGCATTGAAGAGTGGATGAGTGTAAATGGAGAATTTTGAAAGCACAGACTCTAGTTGTGTTCTGATTGGTTTGTGCTTATTAAATGGGCCTTCCCTAACTGGATTCTGCTCATTACATTTTCTAACCTGCTTTGCTCGGATTACACTAGTGTGTTACTTAAAATAACAATTCCACCTTATCATTAATCCAAACAAAACAAAATCTACTTTTTGCATTTCATATTATTGTTCTCGGTGTGTAAATGAAACCTGCAAATAAATGCCCAACATTTAGGACAATTCCTCTTCCTCTAACTGACTTATGCAGCAGAACAAAGACCCCTAAACAAAAGCAACTCTACAACTGAATGGCTCAGGAGAAATACAGTTAGGTCCATAAATATTTGGACAGAGACAACTTTTTTCTAATTTTGGTTCTGTACATTACCACAATGAATTTGAAATGAAACAGCTCAGATGCAGTTGAAGTGCAGACTTTCAGCTTTAATTCAGTGGGGTGAACAAAACGATTGCATAAAAATGTGAGGCAACTAAAGCATTTTTTAACACAATCCCTTCATTTCAGGGGCTCAAAAGTAATTGGACAATTGACTCAAAGGCTATTTGATGGGCAGGTGTGAGCAAGTCCATCGTTATGTCATTATCAATTAAGCAGATAACAGGCCTGGAGTCGATTTGAGGTGTGGTGCTTGCATGTGGAAGATTTTGCTGTGAACAGGCAACATGCGGTCAAAGGAGCTCTCCATGCAGGTGAAAGAAGCCATCCTTAAGCTGCGAAAACAGAAAAAACCCATCCGAGAAATTACTACAATATTACAAGTGGCAAAATCTACAGTTTGGTACATCCTGAGAAAGAAAGCAAGCACTGGCGAACTCAGCAACACAAAAAGACCTGAACGTCCACGGAAGACAACAGTGGTGGATGATCGCAGAATCATTTCCATGGTGAAGAGAAACCCCTTCACAACAGCCAACCAAGTGAACAACAATCTCCAGGGGGTAGGCGTATCGATATCCAAGTCTACCATAAAGAGAAGACTGCATGAAAGTAAATACAGAGGGTGCACTGCAAGGTGCAAGCCACTCATAAGCCTCAAGAATAGAAAGACTAGATTGGACTTTGCTAAAGAATATCTAAAAAAGCCAGCACAGTTCTGGAAAAACATTCTTTGGACAGATGAAACCAAAATCAACCTCTACCAGAATGATGGCAAGAAAACAGTATGGAGAAGGCGTGGAACAGCTCATTATCCAAAGCACACCACATCATCTGTAAAACATGGTGGAGGCAGTGTGATGGCTTGGGCGTGCATGGCTGCCAGTGGCACTGGGACACTAGTGTTTATTGATGACTAGCAAAATACCCGCGCTTCGCAGCGGAGAAGTAGTGTGTTAAACAGGTTATGTAAACATATATACATATACACATATCTACATATACATATATATATATATATATATATATATATATATATATATATATATATATATATATATATACATATGTAAATTTACATATCTACATATATATATATATATATATATATATATATACATATATATGCACATATAAATATATACATATCTACATATATATATATACATATGCACATATATATATATATATATATATATATATATATATATATATATATATATATATATATATATAAAATATAGACATACATATATACATACATACATTCACATATATATATATCTACATATATATACACATATATATATATACATATGCACATATATATATAAATATAGATATACATATATACATACATACATACATTCACATATATATATATATATATTCATGGCATTCGTAGTCTGAATCACAATCTGATTGTATGGGTGGTTACCTACCAGGTAACGCTTATGGTTGGCCAGCAAGTCAGCTAACATCTGCCACGGTGCCTTCAGTTGTGAGAAGCAGATCATAGAATGGTTGAAATAGTTTACTGTTAAATAATGCAAAGAGTACGCGACACGTGTTTCGCCCTAATTCTTGGCTCATCAGGTGTACACACTCACTGCATATAGCCAAATTCCGTGAAGTATTGCTTTTAAATTTTAATTAAGAAGAAAGAAGACCTTTTTAAATTGAGGGAAAATATACCAATAACAATTTGTTAAGGATCTGTTTTTTTGTGAAGCTGTCTTTACACAGCCTGTCTGCTGTTTTATAAACGAACGCCATATAAGGCCGTCCTTTCTCCTTGCTTAGCGGTTCTGTAGTGGTTTATTGTTCGTTTATTACGATTGTTATAGTTATTGTGTAGGTATTTGAGACTCACTTTTCTGTTCAGGTACCCATTTCCTTTATGTAATCCGCGGATTCTCTGCTATTTTTTGTTCGTTTATTACAATTATAGTTATTTATTGATTCCCTTCTTTAGCTGACTGCCTGCTCATATAAGGCGCTCTGCTGTTTTTTGTGAAGCAGTCTTTACACAGCTTCTCCGCTGTTTTATAAATGAACGCCATATAAGGCCATCCTTTTTCCTTGCTTCGAAAAGGAAGCAGCCTTTTTATTTAATCCACGGGTTCTCCACTGTTTTATTGTTCGTTTATTACGATTGTTATAGTTCTCTTTGTATGCCAAGTTGTCAGTTCAGCACTCCGGTTGTAATATGACCAAGTCGTGCAAGCTTACTGTTGAGAATGCAACGTATAGTTGTACAGGAGAAAAGCAATCTTGCCAAACTTAATTTAAACTTACGGCTTACAACATGCTTTGTTTCTGCCTTAGCTGCACTTATGAATATGCTTGTATGCGTCACTCGCTCGCTTCTTATTGTTTCGCTGCCTTCTCAATTATGTAATGAATGTTTTCTTCAGTGCTCTTTGGGGCTCTTCCTTGTTTTCTATGTACTGCGTTCACAGTCAGTTCATGTGATTACGTGGGAGGTGTGATGACGCGATACGCAACTCTGCCTCCCACAGCCAGCGAGCTGCAGTCCATTACAGTATATGGACAAAAAAGAGGTTCCAGTTATGACCGTTACGCTTTGAATTTCGAAATGAAACCTGCCTAACTTTTGTAAGTAAGCTGTAAGGAATGAGCCTGCCTAATTTCAGCCTTCCACCTACACGGGAAGTTGGAGAATTAGTGATGAGTGAGTGAGTGAGTGAGTGAGTGAGTGAGTGAGTGAGTGAGTGAGTGAGTGAGTGAGGGCTTTGCCTTTTATTAGTATAGATGTGACACAGGACAGAAGCAGCCGAATGAATTCTGAGGTGTTCAGAGACATACTGTCTGCTCAAATCCAGCTAAATGCAGTCAAATTGATTGGGCGGCGTTTCATGATACAGATGGATGATGACCCAAAACATACAGCCAAAGCAACCCAGGAGTTTATTAAAGCAAAGAAGTGGAAAATTCTTGAATGGCCAAGTCAGTCACTTGATCTTAACCCAATTGAGCATGCATTTCACTTGTTGAAGACTAAACTTTGGACAGAAAGGCCCACAAACAAACAGCAACTGAAAGCCGCTGCAGTAAAGGCCTGGCAGAGCATTAAAAACGAGGAAACCCAGCATCTGGTGATGTCCATGAGTTCAAGACTTCAGGCTGTCATTGCCAGCAAAGGGTTTTCAACCAAGTATTAGAAATGAACATTTTATTTCCAGTTATTTAATTTGTCCAATTACTTTTGAGCCCCGAAATGAAGGGATTGTGTTCAAAAAATGCTTTAGTTGCCTCACATTTTTATGCAATCGTTTTGTTCACCCCACAGAATTAAAGCTGAAAGTCTGCACTTCAACTGCATCGGAGTTGTTTCATTTAAAATTCATTGTGGTAATGTACAGAACCAAAATTAGAAAAAAGTGGTCTCTGTCCAAATACTTATGGACCTAACTGTAGAATTTAGGTCTTAGCGTGCCTTAGTCAAAGTGCTGACTTGAACCCAACAGAGATGCCATGGCAGTACCTGAAACCGGCAGTTCATGACTGGAAACCTACCAATGTGTGTGAAGCAGATCTGGAGTGGGTTAAACCTTCTTCAACAGGGATGTGAAAGACTGATATGAAATTATAGGATGCATTTAGTTGCAGTTATTTCTGCTAAAGTTCCAATTAAAAGTGTGAGAGGGGGCATTTACTTATTCACATGGGCGGGAAGAGTGTTGGATAACTTTCTTTCATGAAGAAATAAAGTAATGGATTCAAAACTGTATTCGTTCTGTGTTCATTCTGGTGCCTTTGTTTGAATTTTGCCTAAAATCCTAAGGTAATTTATCATGAAAATATGCAAAAAGTGAGGATATTAAGAAGAGGGAAAATATTTTAACACTCTCTAATTAATTTCCTTGCCTTAATTGATATTGTACACTGATAATTGATAATTACTGTAAAAATCTTAGTTATTAAAAAGTAACATTACAAAGACAAGTGAGATGTCAGGGGGTACTCATTTAAATTCATTTGATCCCCCTTCCCTGTTATTTAGTACAGACAAACGCACCTTGGTCTCCATTTCTTCGGCAGTTTATGTCCATTTTTCCCTTCTTATGGCTTTGGAAGGATACAAAGCTGCCAGTAACTGGACTCTCTCGATTCAAATCAGCGCTTATTGCCGTGGACTCGGACACACGTGGCTCCTGTTTACACGCACTTGCTTGACCGATGGAGCCAAGCGATGTGACAGGCGCCCAGTCCTGCGCATCACGCCCGTCATCGGCCTGTCGTCTCAGCAGTTCACCGCTAGCCACAGGAGGTCGTGTGAGGGTCTCGTCCTTACACACCACCCATGATGCTAACGGCTGAGCCAAGCCTCCGTTTTCCGTCTTGCCTTTAGTCGCTTTAAACGTGACATCTGAAGATTCTCTCCTTACTAAGCCAACCAATTCAGAAATCACAACCTCCTCGTTCGTTTTAGTTTCTGCTGCATTTATTTTTGACACATCAGAATCAGAAGCGTCTCCCGTCTTCAGGCTTTCTTGGTCACCTTTGATCTGTTTATCGGTATTGCACAAAGCAGTCTGGGAGGGCATGCTCGCTGTTTTCTCAGTGCTGGACGCAAGCTGATCAGTGAAAATATGATAGGAATCTTACTCGTCCATGATAGCAACGAGATTATCATCGATGAATTTTCCTTTTATAGTGGTTTTCTTCTTTCTTCAGAAAAAAATAGTCTCTTTCATTTAAATGTCAAATACAGAAGCCGAACTGTCACGAAATAGTAATAATTCTGGGAAATGATGCGTTGTTGCCGGTTGTTAGGAGACAACGGTTCCGGGTGAACGGTGTGTTACATTGATATCAGGTCCTCACGGAACCGAGGGCATCCTTTCAGTTTGACGCGTGCGCAGTAGTCGTCGGGAGACGGCCGCTGTGCGCTAGTTTTACTACAACGCATGCGCACGCGAAGGTCTGTTGCTACAGGGATGACAGTAACTGTTCATTATAAACGGACAGTTTACTTCGGGTACTATTTCAAAACCACGCTGTAAATGCGAATACTCTTGTCTGATTAGATAAAAAAGTAAAGTGTTTCCTCAAAGTTCTCAAAAGGATATGTTGTATTTTGTATTTATTGTCTACTTAGACGAAATGTACAGTAGGCTACTTGTAAAAGTGTTTATCCCTTGGAAGTTCCTATAGTTTACTGTTACAAAACACAGCACAACAATGGATTTAATATGCCATCTTTGAGAATGATCATCAGAAAAGATTCTTTAAAGTCAAAGTGAAAACAAATTTATGCAACGTGGTCTAAATTATTTACAAACATACAACACAAAATAATTGATCACATAAGTCATGGGAATGGAAGTACAGGGGAAGAGAAAGCGAGGGAGGCCAAAGCGGAAGTGGATGGACAAACTTAAAGAAGATCTGAAGGAAAATGACTTGACTGGGTAGGAGGTGTAGGACTGAGCAACTGAGAAGGTTGATCAATTGCATTGACCCCCACATACTGTATAAGAAGAAGAAGAAGAAGAAGAAGAAGAAGAAGAAGAAGAAGAAAACTTTTCATTTCAAGACAGTATTTAGTATAACTACACCTTTGGCAGCCTTGAAAGTCTTGACTCTGTGTGCACAGGTCTGTCTTTCTATCAGGTTTCTATCTGGAGCTGCCATTTTTCTCCATCCCTCTCTGCAAAACTCTTCAAGCTTATCAGGTTGCATGAGGATTGTGAGTGAACAGCCTATATGCAGTCACAAATTCTCACTTGGATTGAGATCTGGACTATGCCTTAAGCCATTGCTCTGTAAATTTGGCTTTATACCTGCTGGAAATGAATCTTTTGCAGGTTTCTTGCATACTGCATCATGTTTTCCCCCAGCATCCCCCCTGTATTTGCAGCATTTGTTTTACCCTCCACCATCACAAGGGTCCTGCCCCAGTGAATCATCCCCACAGCATGATGTTACCACCACAGGCTTCACTATGAAGATGGTGTTTTTTTTTTTTTTTTTTTGATAGTATGCAGTTTTCAACTTACACTAAACATACAGTAGCATTTATTTTGATGGCCAAAAAAGCTGAATTTTAGTTTTATCTGACCATGCAAATCTTGTTCATTCTGACTTCAGAGTCTTCCATGTGCCTTCTGGCAAACTCCAGCCATGATATTATATTGCTCTTTTCCAATAAAGCTGTGACAGGTTAATCACCCAGATGACAGTTGTTCACATACCATCGCTGCAATCTTACCTATGTACTGTAACTTGTAACTCCTGTTCAAGTACTCATAGATCTCTTGGTGGCCTCCCTTGCTAATCTTCTTCTTGCTCAATTTGTTAGTTTTTTTTTTTTTTTTGTAGACAGCTTGATCTATGATGATTTACAACTATGACATACTCTTTCCATTTCTTGATGATTAAATACACAGGATATTTGAACAATTACGTTCAAAATTTAACCTCCCAGCTACACATTTCTTTTACTATCTTCAAATTAGAAATTTTGTTAAACAGAAATTGCCCGATTTCCCCCACCTTGCACCCTCCACAATGCTGGAAAAAATACTGCTCAATTCCGAGGAAACAAACACTATTTCCGCAATATATAAAATCTTATTAGAGTCCCTACCTTTCAAAGATCCAAGAGGACATTGGGAAGAAGATCTCTTAATCAATATATCAGAAAAGGAGTGGAAGGTAGCAAAGCAGAGAATTCACTCGAGTTCTATATGCGCAAAGCATAGAATTATTCAACTAAAAATTATATATCGAGCTCATCTGTCTCGCTTAAAACTGTCCAAAATGTTTCCAGGCCAGGATCCAACCTGCGAGCGCTGCAACCAAGCTCCTGTCTCACTGGGTCACATGTTCTGGGCCTGCACCAAACTAACATCATTTTGGACAAAAATTTTTAAGTGCCTCTCAGACAGCCTTAGTATCACAATCCCTCCTAACCCACTAACAGCTGTGTTTGGTGTCCTTCCAGATGGACTGGAATTGGAGAAGGACAAGCAAACGGTGATTGCATTCACTACACTCTTGGCACACAGACTTATTTTGTTAAATTGGAAGAATCCTAATTCTCCTCTTATAAGTCAGTGGGAAACCGATGTTTTATATTATTTGAAATTGGAAAAAAATCAAATTTTCAGTTAGAGGATCTGTACAAAATTTTTTCAAAACATGGCAGGATTTAATCAATATTATTTTAGAATAAGAGAATTAACTATTATTGCATTTAACTCCCTTCTCCATCTCTTATTTATATAGATATTTACTTCTCCCCTTCTTTTGTCTAATGTTGCCTTATTAAAAAGCTTAAAGCAATTTTCCTTTAGCTAAGCTCTCCTTCTCAGGGGTGGGGTTTGATTTGTCTTCAAATTTGTTGGGTTATAAATTGATCTGTTTGTATGAAATGATTACAATGAAAATTAATAAAATAAAAATATTAAAAAAAATAAATACACAGGATATTCGGCGGCTGGACATTTCCTTGTCTCCATACCCTGACTTGTGCTTTTTAAATATCCTTTCACAAAGTTGTTTGTAGTTTCATTATCTGGAATAGGCCAACATGTTGACTCACCTGGACCTTCCAGATTCAGGATCACGTAAATTGCAATCATTTCAAACCCCAGTTAACTAACTACCTGACTTCTAAAACCATTTGGTTAAAAACTATTTTTTAAGCAGTGCGGTTCACATTTCCCTATTACTGGAAGTTCATAATCACTTATTTTTTTTCCGTAAAAACAAGGTTTTTGACTCTGGAACACGTGGCGTCAAGTACTATTAATCTGAGAGACTCTCCGTCATAGAAGAACAAAGTAAGTACCGTCAAGTCTTCAATAAGCGAGTCTCGCCGTGAGGGAATCCTGCAATGACAAACCGCTCATCACTCCGCAACACGTGAAGAAAATGTAAAGAAGGTCATCAAATAACGAAAGAATAAGGCAAATTTAGCGCGAAGAAAACCACACGTGAGACCTCTAAAGGAATTCATGATAACGTGGACGGCAAAAATTGGAAAGAATCAAAACGAATGTCGTCCTGCCAGCCTGCAGATCACCTTGAACTCCGCTCAATCGACATTAATCTTTACAGTCAGACTGCAGTGTAGACCCTTCCGTTTTATTCAAGGGATACAGTTCAAATCCACAACTATACGTTTAAATAAATAAAGGCGATAAAAACATAGTGTGATTAAATGCGTTACCATAGCGCTTAAAGCATGTAGTCGTGGCCGAGTGGTTAAGGCGATGGACTCGAAATCCATTGGGGTTTCCCCGCGCAGGTTCGAATCCTGCCGACTACGATCTTTAACACAATGACCAGGTTGCGAATACTGCCGATTTCCATCTTTAATACAATGAAGATTATATGGCCTTTAGCCTGGTACTTTGGAACAACTGAATGTCTTGCCATGGTTCAAGATTACTGATGCTTGCCGCTGTCAATGCTATAAAACGCGATTATTCGTTTAACCTTATAAAAGTAAACGTTCACAACTTAAAAGAAAACAAAGTTGTGCTGTAAAGCAAGTTCACGCGACAAGTGTTTGGAAAGTTTCCTTTAATCACAGGCTGCAGAGCACGAATTTCTTGCGGTCCAGACTGGCGTTAAAGAACCTGCGTTTTCGGTTGATAATAATAATAATATTGATTATTAAACTTATTCACAGCCGTGTTTAAAGAATAACAATTGTATCGGGGGATGTCTGATTATAAGGTCATTAATAAACGAAGGCAGTTCAATTACTTCAGTTGCCCTGGAAAGGGTGATAGCGCTGACAGAAAATGGTTGCACCGACGGTAACGATGTAAATTAACACGGAAGGACGGATGAAAATTAAAAAGATGGGATATCGCTAAAGTATATACGGCGCTGTGTTTCGGATGAATGGCTATAGGAAAAAAACGGCCTACTGAAGAAATTATGAAAACCATGAACGTAGCTCTAGTGAGACTGTATATTGCCCTTCTTTTTATTACTGCATGATAAGCTTTGTTCCTTAAATACCTGACTTAGTGATACGCCTGATAAACATCAAATAAACACAGGTAAGTTAAACCGTCAGTTTAAATAAAACTGGGCAGTTAAATCAGGTAAACCAAAAAGAAAATAAATGAACGAACAAACTATAAATCGCATCACTTAAGTGTAGCCATTCAGAAGCCGTGGCCAACTGGTTAAGAAGGGAAAGTAGAAATCTTTCAGGGTTCCCTGCACACGACGCAATTAATTCGTTATTTTCTGCTTTCTAATTTGATGGCTCCAAATTCAAATTGCAGACTTTGGCGTGGTTGTTAAATCGTCTAATTGAAAAACCCAATAAAATAATTTGTCTCTGTGTAAAGGATGCACAGCTCCATGCACTGGTTACATTTCAGTTCACTTTTCTAGTGTAGAATGTGCGGCCAGCACGGATCAGCGGTCTTTTCGATGACAGGACCCGACCTTTCCTTGATAAACAACTTACCTCCTGTTGTTTTGATAAGAATGGATCTTGAAAAGGACATTTGATGCCTTGATCCTCCTACATTCTTAGGGCTTAAAATGTCCATTTTTAAGCAGGGTGTTTTTCCCCCTATTTACAAATTAAAGGCAATTCAGTTTAT